>NC_057948.1:33528813-33601313 GCF_018555375.3 Anguilla rostrata
CTACACAATAAAGACTGATATATACTTTTACAACCATCAGTGTCTATTGGACTTTACGGCCATTAAAACAGTCTGCATTTTTAACCTCAGTTACCCTGGAATTCCCCATAGCCTAATGAAAACTCTCCCTTCCTTTCTTTTCACCGTTAAGTAAATAAAGAAGTAACAGGGTCCACACATTTCATGCAGATGTCGACATACTGCAGTAGAGCTGCCAAGGACCCCTCTCTCACAGTGCCCGGCGGGGGGGGGGGACGTGAAACAAAGGATCGCTAAGTGGTCCAGCATGGGCGTTCCAGAGTCGCCTGAGGACACACCGACCCGCCCAACACCACTCGCACAACCGCGGGGGGGCAGCTCATTCCACCGCTCCTGCACTGGGGGCTCCTAGGGTCTGTAGCCTCATCTGGCCTCCAATCAGAACCAGACATTCAAGCACATGATACACACACACGGAAGGGAACAGGGTGTCTTGTTCTCGCAGGGGCCACATGGATGCATGCCAGATATGTGAAAAGCAATGGAAACCTGGGTGTTTGCTCCCTGTGGAGGAGTTTCAGATCCGAGTCCAATAATGATTCCGGGGCCGTGTGGGTAGTGTAGAGGTAGAAGCACTCGCCTACTACCACAGAGAGCCGGGTTCAATCCCCGGCAGCGGTACTTCCGGCTTGGTCAGACATTCTTACGAACACAATTGGCAGTGTTCGCGGGTGGGAAGCCGGTGAGGGTATGAGTCCTGATCGTTGCATTAGCAACTCCTACTGGTTGGTCGGGGCGCCTGTTCAGCAGGGAGGGGATCTGGGGGAGATAGCGTGAACCTCCGCGCGCGTTATGCTCTCCCAGTGAAACTCCTCGCTGTCAGGTGAAAAGAAGCGGGGCTGGTGAATCCACATGTATCGAAGGAGGCATGTGGTAGTCTACACCCTCCCCAGACCAACAGAGGATAGCGCATCGACCAGGACCGTGATACACAAGGGGAATTGGTATATTGACTAAATTGGGGAGAAAATGGGGGAAAATATCAAAAAATAAAATAAAATAAATGATTCTAAACGCTTTAACCCTTTAGACACCAGTAAAATTCCTGCACATTGCTGACAGTTTTCAAACATCTATTTATTTCCAGCAATATTCAGGTGTTGACACTAGCCAGAGGACTGTACTCCGTGGTGAGTTGGGGTGGGTTTAATTACTGTAGAGCCGTTTTTGTAGTACAGTGGCTTTGGCCAGTGGGGTTACTCCCTATAGTTGGGTCTTTGAGTGGGAGTGAGCAGTGGGATTATTACCTATAGATGAGTCATTGGGTGGGAGTGGGATTATTACCTATAGATGGGTCTTTTAGTAGGAGTGGGCAGTGGGGTTATTCCCTATCAATGGGTGTTTGAGTGGGAGAGGACGATGGCTGTAGGCCAGGACAGCTTGCTACAGATAGGTCTACAGTATGTGCCATAGGGGGGGTAACTCACCCCCGACCGGGTGCTACTCACCCCCAACCCAGTGCTACTCATCCCGACCCACCTGTACTCAACCAGACCTGCCCTTACTCACCCCTAACCCAGCCCTGCTCACCCCCGACCCAGCCCGACTAACCCCTGTCCTGGCCCTACTCACCCCTGACCCAACCCTACTCACCACAACCTGGCCCTACTCACCCCCAGCCCTGGGTTACTACTCACCACCGACCCACCACTACTCACCCCCTACCATGCTGTGTTTGCCAAGAAAGACGTCTGGAGCCACACCCAGGCTGAGCTCCAGCACTCGTAGCACACGTAGAGAGAGGTCTTTACAGCGCTGGAAGAAAGAGAGCAGCTTCTCCCGGAAATCTGGAACCACGTCATTTGAGGGCCACTTCTGCCACACACACACACACACACACACACACACACACACACACACACATCTTAATCATACAGGTTACCATTCACCTACTCTTCATAACACGGGACTAACAAAAACTGACACAGGTTTCATAAAAACCAATAATCGTAAAACAAGACAATGACAATATTAACAATCAATAGCAAGGATGGTAATTGTTATTATAATTATAATCATACTAGGTTGAATGACAGAAACAAAAACAAAAACAAGAAATGTGTAATGGAGATGAAATCTGTAGTTTTTTCTACAATTATTATTAGTATAACAGTTCGGGGAACTGGGCTCCTGACATGAAGGTTGCAGACATTGCCCTCGTGCCCATTCAGGAAGGTTCTTAAGCTGAATTGCTTCAGTAAACGCCCAGCTGCGTAAATGGACACGTGAATCATGCCAAACTTGGGTGGGTAAAGTCGCTCTGGATAAGAGCTTCCGTGAAATGCCCGTAATTTTAATGTAGTTAGATTCAGGGGTTGTTACCACGTTGGGATTTAAGGTCGTGATGTTGAAAGCCTCCTTCAGGTCGGAAGCGCGCTGGGGATTTAACCTGCGAGAGCATGAGTGAAAGGGACAACGAGAACAGCTTTAAGACATATTATAGGCTATTATTATATAATCATGGCGTATAATAGTATTTTTATATTGAAATGCGCGACCCGATGCAACTAAAACGATCTGCTGAGAAGCACGTGCTCCCTCCGTTACGAAGAGAGGGCCTGACAGACCTTTCGCTTCCGGCGCATACATAGCCGTGGTTGACTTCGGAGTAGCTTCCCCTGCGGAAAGGCATCTTCTCTTTGTCAGGCAGCAGGAAAAAATTCTCCGAAATGTCCATAATGGCATCAACCTCAAAGAAAAATTAAAGAATAAACAACAACAACAACAACAATAATAATAATAATAATAAACGTAATATTTATGGGGATGGCAGGTAGGACATGCCATCCCGCAAAGGTATTTATTGGGATGACAGGTAGGCCATCCCGCCAAGTTACGGCCTATGCAGCAGCACAGAGTTTGGCACTTTTCAGGGTTTCAAACAGAAAAAATCAATGACCACTTACTTAACTTCTGTACCTTCTGACCTGATTTAAACAGACTAAATACACAAGCAACGTCACGTACGCACAACACAAAGCCCCAAATTTAGGAGATTTTAAATTTATTTATTTTAAAATTTTTTCACGAACCATAGTCTATTATATGGACGGTCTGTGCAGTTGCGCAACAATTTCCTTGACAATAAATTCTTAGAAAAAGGTGACGCCAATCCGAGATATTTCGCTGTTTTCGAGTAAAGGGCAGAATGGAAACCTAAATTCCGAACTTAGAAACTAAATGTTGTGGAAAGTCGCCAAAAATGTAGCGCTTGATAAATGCAACGCGGTCAAATACCTCAATGTACAATGCGGCTAACCTAATTCAGGTCTGTACATTTGTAATTGTTTGCAGTCCTCTACTACTACCTCCTAAAAGAACGGATCAACATAACCTTTGCGGGAAATATTTCAAATCAAACATCATTTAAAAAAAGCATTTCTTCTTGAAACGTTATTGTGATCTGGCAATGTATTCTGCCGTCCTCGTTGTGTTAGTGTTAATCGGTTTAACCTTCAGGGTCCAAGTTGAACTATGCGGTTGTTCCCTGCACTTGGACCGGTACTTCTCTCTAGGGTTTTCGTCATACTTGTTCCTGGTTATGCTTATACACTTTGTTGTACGTCGCTCTGGATAAGAGCGTCTGCCAAATGCCTGTAATGTAATGTAATGTAATGTATTCTACCGGGAATTGGATGCTAGGTGACCAAAAAACACGATGTCCCCTTGTGTATAAATGGAACAGCTGTTAGTTATGTCGACTCTGACTTGCCATAACCAATGCCGTGCTTTTAAATTTTTTTTTAAATTTTTTTTTTTTTTTTTTGCAGTTATGTTTGCAGAATGCCATCTAGAAAACGAGGGCTTCAGATTCGGAGATGAGGGACACTAGATGGTGTTGGAAACCATCTACATGTTGTGTCCTTTTGGGAAAACCTTATGAATTTTAAATAGTGTTTAATATTTCTTAATTTTACTCAACGTGTTTAATCTTAAATGTGTGCAGCTAATTTGCTTGCTGTGTTGACACCCTCATCCTCTGGATGCTCCAAGCGGTTAAATGGAAGGTAAACAGCCACCTGCTCCCAGGTATTTATCAGCACACACCAGACAGGTCTGTAAAGTGGACTATTTGCTTTGTAGAAAACTTATTCGAGAGTTGAGAAACAAACGAAAGTAGCTTTCCTCATCAATTTGAGCGTTAAAATGCACTTCACTGTAAGTTATTAAGTTGCTTGTGCGTGCAGGTTCACGCAGTTTTTTTCCATGAATAATTTCATCATTTGAGGATTTGGCTGGCTTTATGCTACTGCTGGAAATGCGTTTCCTTGATTAACATTAGTATGTGCAGAAAAAAACCAGTGTAGCCTAGCCTACGCACATTATAGGGTGTTTTCATTTGCTATTATAATTACCCCGCACCTATATGACAATCATACAGAATAGGTGGTGTGAATGTAAGATCATACTGCGCGGAATTGGTTTTAATTGTATCCAGCTCGATTAAATTATGAATGCAACTTAAGCGGCTACTAACTGTGCCAAGTCTGAAGTACAATTTAATACTGCTAAACTATATATTATCTGCGTAAATTAGTACATGCATACACATAGGCTACACGCGCACGTAAATTAGCCTTGTCACAAGCCATTTACCTCTTCTTGAGAAATGCCGTTATTTTTCAGGTACACAAATCCAACGTCAGTAAAAGCCGTTTTCAGCTCCTTGGCCAAGACATCCAATTTTTCATCCGCTACATCAACGTCAACTCCAAGCCTGTATGCGTCGAAGTCAACTACGGGTAGGCCTATATTCATTGCGACAAAGATATTTTAATATAAATTGAAACCGAAAATAAAAGGTGGTCCAGTCTAGTCTCAAAAATACGAAAGCTACGAATTAATAGTCTGTGGATGCACAGAAATAGCAGGTACCACTTATACTCCGTGGATTATTTACAGAAAAATCAACTTCTACTCTGACTTTCTTCCTGAGTGTGCACGGCTGAGCGCCTTTCGCTGCCTATAAAAACGCATCTAGGCGCACTCCCTGACTCAGAACTAATCGCGTCACACATAAAACGCACGGACTAGATCAACCAACACCAACTTCCGGATTTTTCAGTTTTTTCAAAAGTAACGTAACATTACTAACCGCGACCCAGTTTGGTACGGTCCGCTAGATTTGTGATGATATGCAGTTTGACTTGATGTCCTAGAAAGAATAAGGACTTTGTTGCGTTCCCGTGAACTCCACGGAAAAAAAACGGGGAACTTTCGGGACATTTGGCAACCGTTCAACTCCAAGAGGCACGCGCTGCGACTCGCATCGTGCAGCTATTCTGCGTTAAAGATGAGAGTCAAACAAACCCAACCAAACTAAACAGATGTATCACTAGATATTATTCTAGTGTTCAAATAAGAGAGCCGAATAAACTCTGCGCGGCAAGCACTCGGCTTTAGAGAGGGAGCGGCTTTTGTGGGGTCGCTAATCTACCAGTACTGCATGCGTCTAAAGACGTCTAGACGCCAGGCAAAGCTACTGTAAATGTCATCGGTCAAGCCGCAAACATCGCTTTCGGAACGCTGGTAAATACGATTATACACACGCAAAACCTTTCACCAGGAGTTTTTTCTTTAAAAAAAAATCATAATTTATTAATTCTGCCTGTAAAAGTCACTTTACAAAGAATTTCCAACAAGAGTGATGTGAAATATATTCAGGAAAGAACTAATAAAACTCAACAGGTTAAATCCAGCCAATGCATTGTTTGCCCAAATCATATGATACAAGCAAATCGATCGTCGACCCCCCTCAATTCACACTGACATGATCATACTTGATAACACCTGCATGTTTTCATGTGACTGCGTGGCCTGGCTTTTATTTGCCAAATTTGCCATATTTCCCCTTTTTCTCCTTCCCCTGTTTGTCCTTCCCTTGTTTCTTCGCCTTCTTGTTCTGCCACTGCTCCATTTTGGTTCCGTCGAGCTTCCTCTTCTTGTCACTGTGGATAACAGGGCAGGGGTTAGAAAATGGCCGGTCGGAGTGGACACTGCTCAAACCCCATCTCTCATGTTACAAATCACACAACTGAGTTCCCCCCCCCCCCCCTTTACATCTCAATCCAAGCACGTAGCATGGCAGCGCAATATAATACAATGGGTAATCTGACAACCTAAATGGTCGCAGGTTCGATTCCTGGTTAGGACACTGAGCAAGATACTTAAACCTACATTGCTCCAGCATATATCCAGCTGTATAAATGGACGCAATGTAAATGCTGTGTAAAAAGACGTTTAAGCCGCTCTGGATAAGAGCGACTGCTAAATGCCTGTAACAGACATGCCAACCTTAGGAAAATATTTTGAGTACCACAATAGTCAGTGTAACGCTTAGTTCACATGCTTTCGCACCACTTCGCTTTGCACGCACACACAAGCCTTTCTTCATACCTCTAGTTTTGACTGTTGAAGTGATCAGGCAAAATTGTACAATTTGACCCGATTCTAAAATATCACTCGCACTGCACTGGGCTATATTATGATACACTTGCAAGTCAAACGTTCGAGTACGCCTGCTTAAAACAATTTTTTCATGATTAATATTTCATTATATGATGTGTGTGCTTATACAAACTGATAACCATCAGTTAAGTGAATAGCATTCAATTATTTAATACATTACATTACATTACAGGCATTTGGCAGACGCTCTTATCCAGAGCGACGTACAACAAAGTGTATAACCATAACCAGGAACAAGTATGACGAAACCCCTAGAGAGAAGTACCGGTCCAAGTGCAGGGAACAACCGCATAGTTCAACTTGGACCCTGATGGTTAAACTGATTAACACTAACAACGAGAACGGCAACAACGCAATCTATAGAAAAAAATAATAATAATAAAATAAAAATAAAAATGGAAATAATTTATTTTGTATATTGTAACATGTTTTCATTTTCAAGTATTTACAGAAACTTATGTTGTAATGTAAAACACTGTCAATTATGAATAAAACCAAGTTTCTGTTCATGATTTCCATTTTTATTTAATAATTAAATAATTGAATCAGCTTATATAGGCACACATCATATAGGCCTAATGGGGAAAAAAAGTATTCAAATGAAGAATTATCTAGGAATGTAGGCCTTTGTAACTAGAGGTTTAGCTAAACTATTACCTGAAGCTCCTTGGTGGCTAATGTCAAAATCCTAATTGCACAATGTGCAAAACGGACGTTTTGAGGGGCGGAGGCACGGCCATTGCTCCTGATATTTTGCGAGGAACTTCTGGGGGGCATGGACTCGCTTCTTTTTAGTAGGTCTGCTGCTCTCTCTCTCCTTGTTAGTATTCTCGTCATCTGACGTCATGATTATTTTCTAGCTGCAAGGCTGGTCGGGTGACTGGCTGCAATAATAACAATTATTTGCTACGTTAGCAGTCTATAGTCAAACACCTTTGCAATGGTCTCTTTGCTCCAACAGAGCGTGCGCGATTCAAAGTTTGACCAGGGAGTCTCCGTAGCGTTTGAGTTGCTGCAGCTAAATTACTCCATCAGTTATTCGCACGTCTCCTAACGAGGCTAAATCGTATGCGAGCTACTACTACGGCTAACTATATACACACATTTCTCTCATCAGGATATACCCCTTGAAATGCATCATCTCGTAAAATTACCGAACATGTTTTAAGGTTTTATATGTTAACATTACGGTCACATTTTTGTGCTTGATTATTACGCCCCACTTCCCATTTTACCTCAGCAATGCAGCGTTACGCCTCGGTGGATAATAAAGTACCGCTGCGTATCAGTGGATGTTGAGTGGGTCGGGGAGGGGTTACAGAACCACAAGCACAAGGTCGTAGCATCTGGTTCAATCCGAGGGATGTAGTTTAAATACCGAATAAATGTACGGTATTGTTTTGTATTAATTGATTGTTTTCCGTAATTAAATTACAATAATATATTTTTTTGCGTAGTTTCAGCTGGCATTTCGTACCTGCGTATTTTGACAAAGATTTGCGTGGTTGGTACACAAAATGCGTGCAGGTTGGCAGGTCTGCTGTAATATAATGTAGTACAAGAGCCCACGATGTTCCTAAAGATGACTCTTGTTAGGAATATTCGGTTGATCTAATCTGCTTCAGTATGCCTGGGTGTTGACTTGAATGCACGCGCACACACGCATGCACACGCACACACACATGCATGCATGCACGCACGCACACACAGGTGACAATGACCACTTGGTTAGTGTAATCAGCATCAGTGCACATGAATGCGGATTTGGGATACACCGGTCAGAGATGTGGAAGCACACAGGGGGGAGCACTGAGTCTCGATTAAAAGGGAGCAGATGTGCAGATGGAGCTACATGACCATTAGGTTAGCCGCCACCTTATTGGTACATTTTGTTCTGGGAAAGGGGTATCGAGCTGGTGCTTGAGCAACAGAGTATTGCTGTAACTGATCTACCTTGGTTTTCACCAGCATGTTTCACGCTGCAATTTAGGCCACTCTCGCTTTGTTAATAAATTGCTATTGTTCTAGACTTCGGAACAAAACGTTCTTATTCCATAGGCTCTTTCTTAAAGAACACAGGCCTAATTTCAACATAGGGGGAGACAAATTCTTTAGAAAAAATTCTTTAGAATTTGGTATTCAGTCTGTCAGAGAATCGGATTAGTCTCAGCCACACCCACTGGCGGAGAGAACACGCACACCTGGTTCATGTTAAGCGATCAGCCCAGGTGCTCAGAGGGTGTGTTCCACAGCACAGTACGGGGGCTGAGACCGGGAGCACAGCAGACACAGAAAGAGAGCGCTACTGAAGAGCTGGCCAGCTAAGAGCAGCGAGCTCAGGACTTCCTATGACAGGAAGCCTTGCTTTAGTTCCATTTGCACAGACGGCTTGCTGAAGGTCAACTTGCCTCTTTATGCTGACGATGGCGGTCTGGCCAGCCTTCTTCAGCACCTGATCCCACTCCTCATCATCGCCCCGGATCATGTACCTGCACACGGGAGAGCAGCATCACTCTCCAGAGCTCCGTCACAGACAGGCTCACAATCTGTGATGTCACAAACAAGCTAGGAATCTGTGATGTCACAAACAGGCTCACAATCTGTGATGTCACAATCAAGCTAGGAATCTGTGATGTCACAAACAGGCTCACAATCTGCATTGTCACAAACAAGCTCACAATCTGTGATGTCACAAACAAGCTAGGAATCTGCATGTCAGACAGACTCGAAATCAGTGATGTTACAAACAGGCTCAGAATCTGTGACATCACAAACAGGCTCGGAATGGGTCCCTGGAACAGACATACACAGTCGACAAAAATGAGACAACTTTAAATGCTCCGCCCTTGCTGTGCGACTCCGCCCACTGCGCACTTACTGCGACACTCCGCCCACTGCGCACTTACTGTGTCAGGTCCATCTCCTTGATCTGCTCCATGTCTTTCTTGTGCTTCTCCTGGAACTCCTTGGCAGCCTCATCCTGTGAAAAGTCCAAAGGGAGTTAGGGTTCGGTCGGGAGGGGGGGGGGGGGATGCTCACATATCCCCGTCCTCCCATCAGCCCATTCTCAGAACGTACCAGGTCCTCGCCGAGCGTCCGGGCGGTCGGCTCCATGGCGATTTCCTTGGACACCGCCATCTCTGCTTCCACGGCGGTCTCCTGTATGCTGTTGAAGTACTGTGGAGGCACAAGCACTTCTGCTCATCAACAATTCACTTCTGTACATTTTTAGCTCATCTGGGTGCACTGAAATAAATCCAAAGCTACCCAAGTTCATTTACACACATATGATGATGCCACGAAATGCAGACTAATTATAAAAGACACTTCTAAGTGTGTCTGTGTGTGTGTGTGTGCGTGTGTGCGTGCGTGCATGCGCATATGTGTGTGAGAGAGTCAGGATCTGTGTGTGTGTGTGTGTGTGCGGTGTGGTGTGATGCATGTGCGTATGTTGTGAAGGTCAGGATGCTGTGTGTGAGTGTATGTGGCTGTGTGTGGATGTGAGTGTGTGCTCGTGCATGCTTTGCTATGTTGTAAGAGTCCAGATGGTTGTGTGGTGGGCGCGTGCGTCTGTGCTCTCTCACCTGCACCACTCTATGAGCCCGTAACAGGCCCAAATCTGCTGCGAGCTGTATTCTTCTCGCTCATCCACGTCTTATGCGCACCATTCCAACAGGAGGCCTGACAAGCGGATACGTATCATCGACCCGCACCCAAGCACACACAACTCCTCTCCCCAACTACACACTACACACACACGGCGCACCAACACACGCACACATCTCACTCTCTCAACACACAGATCCCCACTCGCACACACACACACATGCAACCACAAAACCTCATCTTCCCACACCCCAGTGCTGACAGATACCTGACAGCGGGAGATGTCCCCCAGCTGTTTGAGGAAGAACATTCTGGCGACGGCAGGGATCATGTCCATGACGAGGTGGTAATCCACCATGTTCCTGGAGTACATCTCCAGCCTCTTCAGATCGTAGGGGCTGAACTGAGCGGCTAGCTCAGGGTTCGAGAGCGCTGGGGGGGGAGGGGGAGGGGGAGGGGCTAATTAACACCTTCCTTCCACTTTCAGATAACACTTCAAGAATAAATGCTTTGAGTTTCAAGGACGTAATTCCGGCGGATCGGTTTCCTGGGTGGGCTGTGGGTCCGGCAGAGGGGCAGCGGGGCGGTTAAGGGGGACCCACCTGACGGGACGTCCTGCTTGGCGTTCCTGTTCTGCAGGATGTTGAGCGCCAGGCTCGGGGGGAAACTGCGGAACTGGTAGGACAGCAGAGACAGGAAGCGCCGGCGGAAGTCTGCGGGACACAGGACGAGGGGGCGCTGTCAGCGTTTTTTGGGGGGCGCAGCGTTTGGGTGGGTGCAGAAGATTAAGGTGGGAGCAGCTGGGGGGATTGGGGGGGGGGGGGGGGTAGTAGGATGGTCGTGCGGACACCCAGGCAGGGACCCACCAGACCCTGACCTCAGTATTTTTATGTTCCGCCCCCTGCCCAGTACAGTAATACAGCACCAGAACCTCCCATTACCAAGCAGAACTGTCCGTCATTAAGAAGCAGAGGGATGGGAGGAAGACAGGAGTGGAGTATCTGGTAAGTTTACGAAATCTGTGGCACTCCTCACCCTTCCAGAAAGCGGAGAGCCACTGGCCCTGTTCCTCCTCCGAGTTCAGCTCCTTCAGCATCACGCACGAGTGCTCCCCCGTCAGGTCATTCTGAGGAATTACACCCATTTACATTCATTCATTCATTCATGAATTTGGAAAAGCCTCTTACTGAAAAGCTCACATGACAAGGCCCCGAGAGAAACAGCACAGGCAACAGAGTGACACTGTTTCACATTTTAAATCGACAAAAAGGGTTACATTCAGGCACCAAACTAGAACAAGTCGATCCCTGTCTGAGAACGTGAACAAAACAGAACAAAAGAAAAACAAAAAACAAAAACGTGCACAACTGCCCCACCTGCAGGTCATTCTGAGAAGCACACAAACACAGTGAAAGCAGGTGTGTCCACAGAACCTTCCGCAATACACCTTCACGCATCCCACACACAAACACAGACGTGCACCCCCCCCCCACCCCACCCACAAGCAGTGAAGCAGGTGCCTTAAGATATCACACAGACCCGCGCTCGCTTTTGGGCAGAGCAGCAGGGCCAATCAGAGGTGGGGAAACCGGCGAGACTTACAGGGGTTTGGCGCAGATACACGGGAACGAATCCGGCCCGCTTCCAGAACCTGGGAAAAGGACAGGACAGGAGGGCTGAGAAAATTCCGGACGAAATACCGGGCTCCAAAGTTTTTATTCCTATCATTTAAATCTATCCTTCAGTCAAGCAGGAAATCTAATTACTCCCAAGGGGGGAAAAGTCGCAGTTATTCTGATGGCAGAAACAGGGTTGTATATACAGGTAGTACTGTCAGAAACGCTCTGGAAAAGGCGTTGAAATGCCGTAGAAGACTCAATCACATGGGCAGAAAAAACGGCTCCGCGATGCGGACTCACTTCAGCAGCTGTGATGTCAGCCCGTAGGACACGCCCAGGTAGTCCAGCTTCTCGGCCGGACGCTCGCTCAGCTTCAGCAGCAGCGGGGGGAGGTGCTTCCTGGGAGAGACCACCTCCTCCAGCAGGCTCACCGCCTGAGTGTACACACACACACACACACACACACACAGACACACACATATAACACCCACACACACACACACAGACACATGTACAACACCACACACACACACGCATACCCGCAACGCGCACAACAGCACGCACACACACACATACGACATACACACACAAATACGCATACACACGCACAACACACACAACCACACGCACACACACGATACAGACACCCTCCAGACCTACCACTTCATCATCTGATCACGATTAATACACAGGCAGGACACACACAACACTGCGCATTTAACAGAACAGACAGCACCGCACCGCACGCGCGCGCGCACGCACACACACAAGCACACACATGTACAGACACACACACACGAGCACACACACACAACGCAATACGCACATACACACAAGAAGTACGCACACACACGCACACACACACACGCACACAGAGACACACACACATACACATACACACGTATGAGCACAGGACAGCCCTCCTAGATGCCTCTCAAGGCTTCTCATCTGATTCCAGATTAATCTGTAAGTGTTGGGCAGGGTACCCAACAAACACTGCGCATAATTAAAATGTGAATGCAGGACAGGGTAATCAGCGTCTCAGAGCACGGGGAGCGCGGGCTCACCTCGCTGCAGACGGGCGTGATCTGGCTGGCAGCCGTCTGCGCAGACTCCTCCAGGCAGGGGAACTGGCCCTCGTAGTACAGCTGCAGCTGCTGCAGCGCGCGGGAGCCGTAGCCCATCTGCAACGCAGACGCAGGCGTGCCGTCAAACACACGGGCCCGTCCCCTCCCGCCCTGACCAAACAAACGCCCGAACGGAAACGCAAAAAACAGAGGTGCGGCAGGCTCTGTGCGCGGGTGTGCAGAGGTGTGGGGGTGTGGAGGTACGGGTGAGTCGGGGAGCAGGAGTGTGCGGGGGGGGGGGACTTACCCCCTGATAATCGGGGTTCACGGCGATGCGGACCACCCTCCCTCCAGAGAGGCTGCCGAAATCGGGGTCCTGGAACTGTGGGGAGAACACGAGCTGACTGACTGACACAGCAAGCAGCATGTCACACTGGACAGGGAACAGGGAGCCCCAGAAACGAGACACTGGACAGGGAGCCCCAAAAAACGAGACACTGGACAGGGAGCCCCAGAAACACCATCGGCCACACAGGTAATAAATTAATGGGACTGTGCCGCACCTGTTCTGTAACGGGACGTGCTGTAACTGTTCCGAAATGGGACTGCGCCTTACCTGTTCCGAAACGGTCCAGGGGATGAGGTCCCCAGAGGCCTTCTTCCCCCGGGACAGGCTGTTCATGATGGACTGGCGAGAAATCTCCCCCTCCAGGCACACCTGGGGCGGGCGGGAGACAGGTGAGATCCAACCCCCGGTCCGCTAACACCCCCCCCCCCCAAAATATGTACCCCCTCATTACAGCAGTCAGCGGCAGCTGGCACTGTCACAGGACAGATGCTGAACCATGGGACCCATCCACACACTGGACCAGTGTGTTTAGAGCCCACACATAAACCCAGCTCCTATCTGTGTTCAGAACTCTAAGTGTTGAAGGAAGAGGTCTCACCTGTACAACCGCCAGGACCTCAGGCAGTGAATTCTGGGTAGGCGGGACAGGGGGCAGCAGGCAGAAGAGGTGATGGGCGGGGGCATCGGAGAGCATCTGGAGATCGTTGGGGGAGTTCTAAAACCCGGGGAGAGAAAATTCAGCGAAAACATCCACATCCATCCTTATTTACTCCGTATTTAGATCCCAGTGTTTGTTCTATTTAATGCTCATTTAGGATGGAGTGTAGCACAGTGGGTAAGGAACTGGGCTTGTAACCGAAAGGTCGCAGGTTCGACTCCCGGGTAGGACACTGCCGTTGTACCCTTGAGCAAGGTACTTAACCGAAATTGCTTCAGTATATATCCAGCTGTATAAATGGATACAATGTAAAATGCATGGAAGTTTGTAGTGCGGCTGATAAGAGCGTCTGCTAAATGCCTGTAATGTAATGCAATTTAGAAGCATAACACTAAAAACCTGATTGGTGTAAATGCTGTCTCTGAGGTGCAGGTGTACGGCAGTACGCAGGTGCCATTCGTGCTTATCGTTCACCCTTTACCCTGGCCTAACAAAATTCCGGTTAAAACTTGGTGGAACCAATCAGATTGCAGGAAACGGAGAGCCACGCCCCTCGGCGGGAGCGCTCACCTTGTAGTGCGAGGCCACGTACAGGGCCATGAGCCGCTGCAGGAAGGTCTCGGAGGCCTTGTGGTAGCAGAACAGCGTGTCCCTGTTCACATAGTATCTACACCAGGGGGCGCTAAGGGACACAACAGGCAGCTCAGATGGAACAATTCAGTCACATGACTACTATACACTTTAGAGGCACAGAGACTACTATACACTTTAGAGACACAGACTACTACACACTTTAGAGACACAGACTACTACACACTTTAGAGACACAGACTACTACACACTTTAGAGACACAGAGACTACTATACACTTTAGAGACACAGACTACTATACACTTTAGAGACACAGAGACTACTATACACTTTAGAGACACAGAGACTACTATACACTTTAGAGACACAGAGACTACTATACACTTTAGAGACACAGAGCACAAACATATACGTCTCAAAACGAGGAGGAGGATGAGGAAGAAGAGGAGGAGGAGGAGGAAGAAGAAGAGGTTGAGGAGGAAGAGGAGGAGGAAGAGGCAGATGAGGAGGAGGAGGAGGAGGAAGAGGAGGTGGGATATAGCGCCCCGCGCAGCAGGAGGATACAGGTCGCAGGTCTGGGGGAGGGGGCAGCCGGAGATGATTCGGGGGACGCTGAGGCAGTCCAGGCAGAGCAGGTCGTTCAGCCACTTCTCCACGGCGTCGCCGGGGGCGTATCGGATCGACTCGTGGAGGGAGACCTCGTGGAGTGTGCGGGCTGTGGAGCAGAGGAGCAGTCAGAGCGCCACACAGTGGCCAGATACAGCTACTGCGGCCGCTAGGTACCACCACAAATACAGCTTTAACACACAGATACTGTGGCTGCTAGATAACATAACTCACAGCTACTATAGCTGCTAGATAACATAATACACACCAAACACAGCTCTAACACACAGCTACTATAGCTGCTAGATAACATAATACACACCAAATACAGCTCTAACACACAGCTACTATAGCTGCTAGATAACATAATACACACCAAATACAGCTCTAACACACAGCCACTGCTAGATAACATAACACACGATGTTAGGGCAGTGGGTGACTCGGGGGCGGTGCTGGGTACCTGCTGCCAGCCGGGCGGAGGTGGAGGTCTTGTTTTCGGCAGAGAGGCTCTGCTGGCTGTCTGTGCTCTGCTGCCGGAGCTGCTGGATCAGTTTGAGGGAGAGAGAGCGACCTGTCCCCTCATACCTGCGGGGGTACAGGAGCACCCGTCAGCCAGGCTGTCAATCACAGCGAGGGGCCTGTCAATCACACTGTCGCCCTGTCAATCACACTGAGGGACCTGTCAGTCACACTGTCAGCCTGACAATCAAACCAAGGGACCTGTCAGTCACAGCGAGGGGCCTGTCAATCGCACTGTCAATCACACTGAGGGACCTGTCAGTCACACTGTCAGTCTGTCAGTCACGCGGTCAGCCTGTCAGTCACACTGAGGGACCTGTCAGTCACACAGTCAACCTGTCAATCACACCAAGGGACCTGTCAGTCACGCTGTCAGCCTGTCAGTCACACATAGGGGCTGTCAGTCACACAGAGACCTGTGAGGGACCCATCAGTCACACAGAGGGGCCGGTCAATCACGCTCCCAGCCTGTCAGTCACACCGAAGTCCCTGTCAGTCAGGAGGCCCCATCGCCCGTGCTGGGCGGGGCAGGGCGCGGCTCACTGACCCGTTGATGGTGGAGGACATGAACACCAGGTACGGTCCCAGCAGCCTCTTCACCAGCGGCAGGGGGATGGCCGCCGCCTCGTCGATGGCCAGCAGCTCCGCCTGCCCCAGCTTCACCGCGTCCGCCGGGTGGATGTACTGGGGGTTAAAGGTCACGGTTAGGCCACAGGCCCCCTGCTGGAGTCCACACCGGTATTCTAACCCTCCACCATCATGTGCACATTAACAATCATAAAGAAAATTCCAATAACAACAACATTCGTAAGTACTAAAGTTATTACCATACCATCATAACATAACACACCAATAATGATTCTCCTAGTGCCCAATATGTGCTAATGATAATGATAATTGCAGTGTAGCACTCACATTATATAATTATGGCATTTACAGACGCCTATCCAAGCCGTAACAAGCATAGTTTCATGATGTAGAGGCGCAAAAGAAACACTAGAGTGAAGTAAGGATCGTAGTGCCAGAAGTGACCACATCGATCAGGATCATCGATCATTCTATGCAAAGCCTTGTAGCCAAAGAGCTTTAGAGGTGAACCTGAGACTGAGGAAACAGAAGCCCACACTGGAGCACGGGGCTGACACACAAAGACCACGGAAACAGCATTCTGTCACCATGGAAACAGCGGAGGGCGGAGCCTGCGCGTTACCTGGATGGTCTGCCGGTGCTCTTTGAAGATGTTCACTCTCACCACGGCCTTGTTAAACTCTGGGTTCAGAGACTGGATGATCTCATAGTCCAGATGCTCCTGTGTGCAGAACACCACACATTCAGCTTGTCCACAGAGAAACTCATGAGTACTATTTAACAACAATGTGTGTGTCAATACGTGAATAGAAACCCCAAACCCACTTTTTCCCCAATGGAAAACTGTACAGAGAATTTCTACGGACATAAAAATACATTCACGTGATGAGTGACTACATACACACGTGCACATACACAGGCACACGCACACGAGCATGCACAGACAGGCACGCTACCTGGTACTGAAGGGCGTCGAAACCCTTGAAAATGAACTCAAACAGGGTGTGCAGATTGTCGGGGCTCGGTGACGTCACAAAGATATTAGAGTATCTGAGGAAGTGAGGAGAAACGTGTCACAGAACTCACATTCAAATCAATTTGACACTTTTCAATAACACAAACTGTATCTATGAATGTATGATATCCAAAAGTTTATTTCAGGCATAATAGCCGGGACTATGTTTACATGTAAGTCAGAAAACTAGTGTTTTACCATGACAACATTTTCTAGGACTTTCTGAAATACATCTTCATGACACACAGGAAGGGAGAAGGGGAGGAGCTCACCCGAACGCCACGGCCCCAGCGATAGCCAATCCCAGGGCAGCAGACTTGCCCCGCCCACGGGCGGCAGTGAGAGCCACGGTACTCCGCAGGGTCTTCTCCGAAATGGCCTCGATGAACTTGAGCACCGCCTTGGCCTGGAGCAGCAACGGGGAGACGAGGGGGCAAAGGGCAAAGCAGTCAGCTCAGCCGGGAGACCGAGCGGCTGCAACGCGTGTGTAACACATGTGTAATGGGCGTGTGACGGGTGTGTAAGAGTGCTGCTGCTGTAACACGCATGTAACGGGTGTGTAAGAGCTGCTGCTGTTGTAACCAGTTTGTAACCAGCGTGTAATGGGTGTGTAACAGGTTGTGTAAGGGGTGTGTAAAATGTGTTTAACATGAGTGCAAGTGCTGCTGCTGTAACAGGTATAAGGAACATTGGGACGTGCTGTAGCTGTAACAGGTGTAGGAAATGTGGTCGTGTTGTAGTTGTAGCAGGCATACGAGAGTCCCTGACCTGGTCCAGAGTCTTGCAGCTGTCCACCAGGACCCCGACCGGCTGCGTGTCCTGCAAAGACTCCTTCAGTTCCTTCAGCTCCAGTTCCCGTGGAGATAGCCCCTCCTCCTGTTACCACAGAGCAAGACAAACCTGCACTGAGGACGCTTCGCACAGGAAACCAGCTCACCGCGTGCTCCCAACACGGGTAGGTCTGCCACACTCTACTCCCCCCGCACACAGCTGTACGTTTTGGTCACTACCGCGTTCAATGAGGATTCTCAGGGATACGCAGGAGCATTTCCACATATTCCCGGAGTATAAAGAGGCACACTTTTGTGAGTATGAATTTGACCCGGGCCTGGCATTACCATACCGTTTCACTTATCTTGCTCTTTTAACCCAGGAGCAGTTATACAGAGAATCACGGCACAACCATTCCACGGCTCCTCGTGGGACAGAGGGCCTATCTTTGTATTGGGCAGTGCCTACCTCTGATTTGGACGGGGCCTCCCTGTGTATTTGGCAAGGCCTAACTGGGATTTGGACAAGGCTTACCTGGGTCTTGGGCGGGACTGGTTTGATGTTGGCAATGTGGCTGGAGACGGGCAGGACGTTGAGCTGGTCGTCAATGACAACGCAGGTTTTGCAGGAGGAGAGAGACAGAATGAACCTGGAGAGCACACACAGAATGTTGTCAAGGAAACAACCAAAATCCTCTCAGATCTAAACATCTCCCAGATGGACCCATTCCCTAACTAATGGGGGCCTTTATAACATTTCCTACAGAGCACCACAGATTGTCACTCTGCAGCCCTCCAGCTGAGCTGCACAGTCGCACTTCATGAGCTTCTGGGTGTGCCAGACCAGAGAAGACTGAACAAGTCACATTAAGCCCCTCCTCCACTGATGATCCGACAGCCAATAACGCGCTGACCTGCTGGGCTGCCAACAGCTGTGGCCGCCCGCACCATGAGGACTCGATACCGGACCTGGGGGGGGGGGGGGGGCGTCACACACAAAACCCAACACTGCAGCTGGGCAAGCCACCTGGCAGCCTTCAGAAACACGGCGCTCAACACCATCCTCAGGTTCTCCGTTCATAGCAATCTGGGAAATGAAACCCACCTCTCATTGAATCTCCCGACAACATCCTGGTGCGCTTCTGTCCGATAGCGAGAGTGGACGTCCTGAGAAAACACAGGCGTGATTCAGACAGGGAAAAGCAATCATCCTAAAACTCTGAAATATGCCAAATGCACCACTGTGCTGCTGACGCCAGTCAACGGACCATACCATTGTCATTGTGTACAGCTGCTTCAGTGAGTTCATGGTCCTCAGTAAAATGACCACAATTCCCCCTCCTTCTACAGTCTCAACGGTACGTGCCAGTAGATTGGGAGTCAGGGCTTCAAAGTCCTTTAGGAAGATTGAAGACAGGAAAACAATCGTTGTTCAAAACCGCCAGTAAAGCACACCTTCAAAAGCTCAGTTGTGTAGCGCACGAGTAAGTGAATCACCTGCAGGATGCACATGCCGTAGGTGTTTCCCAGGATTTTGTGAGTCTCGTTGTAGTAGCAGTAGCGGATGTTGGTCGCGGCGATGAACAGCTCAAATGGGTCATCCTGCTTCAGGTTAAGGGTACCCGTTTTAATCTTTTTCTGGAGCTGTCGCATCCGCTTCTTGCGGTGACTTAACCATTTATTTTGGGGGGGAGAGAAGAAAATACCGAACGTTAGTGACGCTCACCCCTGCCTATAGCAAGGCCTATCCAAAAAAACGCAAGATAACGCACGTGCATACGGTGACCATACACCTAATGCACTCCGCACGAGCGACAACACAACTGAGGCTCACCTGCTAAAGCCCAGCTCCTTCTTGTAGCACCACAGGACCGACGGTCGTGCTCTGACGGTGGCTTTGGAGAGCATGTGATGCAGAATGACCACCTGAAGCGCAGAAGAGTGGTGAGACGGTTAGGAATGTACGCCAGCACTGCCCAACAAGACCTTAAAAAATTTCGACGATTTTACCAAGCGAAGAATACGCCAATGGCTTCACCTGATCTCTGCCATGATCGCCGACTACAACGAATAAGGTCCGGTGGTGTTCCGCCACACCATTCTCGATCTGGACGCGGATCCGATTGTCCACCTTCTTCCGAAATGCTGACATTGTCGCGACTGGAGAGCTGCCGGCAATGGGAGACACGACACAAGCATTAACGGAGGGCGGTTAGACCTGTAACAAACCCAACAAGCAAGCCAGCTCCCCACCTTGTGTACTAAAATAAAACGCTGTGCACGAAACGGCACGAATGCGGGTGGGTGATAAGACAGGAGAAAAGCTGTCTTGTCTAAACTACAGGCTAAAACACAAGCTGGCAAGTAATATGCATCATTTAGACATCAAGTCAACTGCGTCATATCAGCTCGCTACAAACGCCAATTTCTGCATGCAGCATTAACCAACACGCGCTGTCGTGTACTTCATCAGACGTACCTCACTTTGTCATCCACTAAATACGGTGACGTTAAAGAAAATCTTTAAGTGAAGTAGATTTAAAACCCAGTTCAAAAATTACAACATAATCATCCGGCTCTTTACCAGACTCACGTGGAGCAACATCACTTTAGGACCCAACACGATGAAGGACCCGTAAGGTCCTGCGCAGCTGTCCGTAGCGATTGCCTGACAGAAAACAAGATGAATCACCGCGAGGTACGCTCTATGCCGAGAGGCGAACTGAAACGAAACAGCCCTAGCGAAGGGTATTCTATAGCACTGTAAATAATTAGCAAATTCTCTTTACAATATACGCCGTAGACATTCTACTACGCACAGGCCTACATTCAAAATATCTAGGGTAGCTGTTAATGGGGCGATTTTGAATTTGCATTTACGTAATTTTTCTTCCTGAAACATAATTACAAATTTGCATGACAAATACAAATTAAACAAAGATAAAAGGTCGACCAAAATAATTAATAAATAATTGAAGTTATGAGTCTGGGTCGTGAAATGTGAACACCCGTCTGCCACAGAAAGTGTTTTTAAAGGCAGCACTCGTTTTTGTTTTCTGGTTTCACAGCTGTGTCCCAATTTATGCAGTTCTTTTTATGTTATAATGTAAGTTGCTTGACTATTTTTTGTGTTGGGACATTGCTGTCGTAAGGCTACTTCTGGTTAGCGGAAAGGAGCGGGTGGTACGGTGTTTACGTATTGGTTGGCATTTGTGATGAGGTGCCAGGAATGATCGGGGTCAGAGCATCCAAAAGCTTGCGAGTAGTGGCGCTATTTCAGCCGGATCAATTTTGCATTTCGAATTATGTCTCAAAACACAAGATTATTATACAAAACATATTTATTGTTCTTTACACCACAAGATGGAGAGATTATGAATTCCAAATAAGACCATTTCGAACAGCAATCAAGGAGAAGTGACATAATTTGTCCGTAAGATGTAGGTTATGAAGCAGATCACACTGGATCACAAAGATAACCCTGTGCAGTTTGTTAATAAAGATAACACGTACATGTAATCTGACATTACTTTGTGCTAGTAGATGGAGGAATTAGTACATCCAAGTTCTTATTTCTCATACTATCTTCACATTTCATCACTGCAAAACTCCTGGGTACTTTTGTCTAATGACACAATCTGTTTACTTTAAGCATACAGTCTTCAGTCTCCAAAGGCCCATGAAAAACATTGAATAGTTGTTGTACAACACAGTTCTATCAAGTGTCCTTCAATAAAAAAATGTTTAAGTGAATATTTTTTTCATCCGTAATAATGAACGAGAGGGGGAAACACAGTTAATCCACACAAACAAAACAAAACAACCGCGTGTTGGTGGGGAGGGGAGGCGCATGTGATTGTCCCAAACTATGGCTATATTTATCATAATTAAAATGTAAACAGACACACTCCTGTGAATCGGCCTGTCTAAAGCAGATGACAACAGTGCTCAAAACGGGTAAAAATAATCTAATCCGAGATTAGGACCATATGTATACCAGGTAACTCAACCCTGCCCCATGGGAACACCCATCCATACAGATTTACAAGTCAAACCGCAGACTCGGGAGCTTTGGATAGACGCCAGTTCGCATCGAAATGATTATTTCAATCAAGAGGAAGACTGAACTGATACACACACCTGCACGTCACAGTTTTTTTTTTTTTTCTTTCTTTCCAGAAAAGAGTGTGTACAGAATGTTGTAAGGCAGTAGTCTCAAAACTCGTTGCCGTGGAGGGCCGTGTATGCAGGTTTTCATTCCGACCAATTAATGCTGCCTTAATCGAGTCCAATTACTCATTCAGCCATATGCATTTAACTGCATTGAAGCACAGAATATAAGCAAGTTTTTAATTTAGACAATGCGGTTAACCACAGATGTCGGGTCACCATTATGTGCAAACCTGCATCCCTAATTCAGTAAATAATTGAACTAATTATATAATCAAGATCTGAGGCTGGAATAAAAACACAGCATGCACACGGCCCTCCATGGCACTGAGTTTGAGAACCACTGTTGTAAGGAGTTCTTCCAGCCGGACTCATCGGCATTTTAACTCCACTGAAGTACGAATGCCGGAAGCTGGGGGGGGGGAACAAACCGCTTGAGTCTGTTGGAAAAAACGAAAACTAAATGCGGGTTTAGTATTGAAATTTTACTAAAAAGAAAAAAAAACGTAGGCCACCACGTGGGTTCTCCGTGCTAGGGCTACAGTTAGCCGCTAAAGACTGCCGTCGTGGTGGGGAAACTGCGGATACTCAGGGACTGAAGCAGCAAATCGGTTTGACTTCTTGAACTGCTAAATGTGCAAAGCGTGAGTGTTTCCCCCCCCCCCCCTCAATAAAGGAATATTTGTGGAGATTCATTTCCCTTAGGAATGCTCAGATTCCAGTCTTGTGCTGTCTCCGAGCCACAAGCGCTTTCAGAAAGCAGTCTGAGTTAGGCATTAAACCACAATTTCCGGGTTCGAGTCAGGCATTAAACCACACTTTCCGCGTTCGAGTCAGGCATTAAACCACACTATCCGCCTTCGAGTCACGTATTAAACCACACTTTCCGCTTCACCACAGAAGCACAGACACAGTGAACAGTTCTACGGTTCAGACTCCCTCGTTCCAACGTCTGTCCACTGTAAATAAGTCCAGTTTGGGGACAGTGGTCCACGATGGCGTCCTCCAGTGCGTCGCCAAGCGGCAGAGGGTTCCAAGGGAGAGGCGGGGCCAGGATCACGCGCTTGGATTGGCCACGGGCGAGACGGTGCTCAAACCTCCTCCCGGTATAGCTGACGTTAGCTAGCATCGCGCCGCGCTTCGGCCATTAGCAAAGGCACAGGAGTCACCCGCTGCCAGGTCGGTGTTCTTTAAGGCTACAAACAGCAAAGGATGATGGGAAAGCTTTGGGCTGGAAAAAACAGACACCTGGGGTGGGGGGGGTTATGGCTTCACAGACTTCAAGCTTTTGCCCCCCTTCATGCAGTTCACCATGTCCTTTTTTTAGGGGGGGGGGGCGGGGGAATTTAGAGTGCCCCTACACATTGGAATAAGGAGAACTATCAGGGCTTCAGTACAGAGGCCAATACTGGATAGGCTTTAGGTGGTGGGGGGAGTTCTTGGGTGCAAGGGGTGGGAAGTAGAAGGCAAAGGGGGGGAGGGTTAAGGAGATTTTGGGGGTTAGTTGGCCTGCTGTGCTGTCATATGGGACATCCCCCTGCTGGGCCTGAATGGGCCCCCTCGACCTGTAACCCAAAGAGAAAGAGAGCAAGAGTTAGTTCACAGTCAGTAAACGTCTCTGGGAAGACACTGCAGAAGCAACAGCACGATGACATCACTGACGCCAAGTCCTTATAAAGTAAGTGGGGCTTCACAGCCTGGTCAGGCCCCATCATTTCACCCTAGACTAATTATACTGTAACCACATACAGGATAGTTCAGCTTAATATTCATTTCTGAGGGGAAAAAAAACTGCCAGAAACACCTCTGTAGACGGGCCTCCCGACAAGCAATATGACAGTTTTGACAGATCCAACCGAGGCTGTGCTACAGAAATCCCCCTGGACGAGGGATTCCAGGACGGCAGGGTGTCTGTCTCTCACTCATCAGCGCCCCCCTCTGGTTCAGTGGAGATCTGCAGTGTGTACACAGTCCTCTGGTTCAAACTGTCGCTTTTTCCAAAGTTTAAGCTTCAACTGGTTGTTTATTCAGAGCCAAGAGCCAAGATGGTTTCAGGAAAAACGTGTCCAAGTGCAGCTCTGGAGTTCTGCAAACCCAGGTCTTGGATTTTGGGCAACAGGCCTTTGTTGAGCTGGGACCGAACATTAGGAATGAGTTAGGGGGGGGTGCAGCTTCATTTATGAAAAAGATTGCAATATATACAGAGATTTAAAACGTTTGCAAGAGAAAATGCTTATAAAAAAAGCTTCTTTACTGACAGTTGCCACACAACTGAATGGAAGCTTAATATTTTCAACAAAAAAAAAAAAAAAAGGAGTACCCTGGTTTGGCCATAATAGTCATGGGTTTGATGGACTAAAAATTATTTTCGTTTTGTGTGTGAAGATGGCTACAGGAAGGCTACTACTGTAGGAATATCCACACAAGAGTCAACAACAAAACCCACAAGAAATTGGAACACCTGCCAGAGCAATCATTAACCAAAGTGAATATGAAAAATGAATAAAATAAAAAATTGCCCACACCCACTCATTACAAAACAGCCAATACCCTGGGGACACAACCCATCTGAAACCCGGCCTTTCCATCTCTTCATTTTTCCCCCCACCATGACAGAAGGGAAAATGACCCGGATGAGCTCATGGTAAAAAAAAAAAAAAAGTACATCAGTATTAAATCTGAAACGGTATTACGCTGTATAAAAAAAAACATACAGCATCAAGTCTACATACGCTGGACTTTTAAAAAGTTTATTTATTTATTCTCAACTGAATTAATTTCCTGAAATGAACCCAAACCGCAAGCAGAGGCCAAAGGGCTGGGGGGTTCAGAGACGTTCTGGGGAAACGGGGCAGAAGGTGAATAAGGGCGTAAATAACGGTGTTTCACCCGGTGGGGGGGGGGCGGGGGGGGTCGGGCTGGCTGGAGATCGGTTGCGCAAGCGATCCAAGCACAAAGAGCTGAAACATTACAGTTTTAGATGTGAAGTGAGTGTAAGCAAAGTTTATAAAGGGCCCATCCTTTCCCCTTCTGAAGCGTGCGGACAACCAATCCAGACTTGGGTTAAATGCACACACGACTCACTTCCACGCTCTAGATGCTGGTTAAACAGGGGTTAAATAAAACCCCTGCCACTCCTCGGCAGAAGTGCTGAAACAGTCACAGGTTTTGTTCTTAATAATCGAGACGGCAGTTTCTTTTAAAACGGTCAGTGATCTGCAGGAGTTCTGCTGGAGCCTAAAGAGCTGAGGCAGTTTCTGAAGCATTTGACCGATGTCTGGAACAAACGAACACAACCCAAATGAGTTCCCTTGAGCGGTGGTGGGGGGTTTTGTGGGGGGTGTACCCCCTCTTTAGGAGCATCTTGGTAGGGTGCAGGCCAGAGCAACTGAAGAGGACAGGGAGAAAAGCAGACCGCTCACCCCCCGCCCATGAAGAAGCAGGCCCCGGGCTGCACTGCAAGCGTTAGCGCGCGCGGGGAAACACAGAGGGACAGAGCACAGGGACAAAAAGAAACTAGCAGCAGACAGCAGTTAATGCAACATCTTTATTGAAACTTTCTCTCAAGAAGCAACATCAATTTACAAACTGAGGAACTGGGAGTTTTATTAAAGTTACAAAACAAAAAAAAAAAAGGAAAAATGCGTTTAGAATCAAAATGGGAAGTGGCGGTTTAAAATAAAAAATAAAAAATGGAAAGGGGTGGGGCAATAAAAATAAAAAAAACTTAAAAAAACAAAATATATATATGTATATGTACACACATATATATCCTCCCAGTAATTGAACCAGCAGTGGCAGGTTATTTTTGCGTTTTATTTTATACAAAAAAATAAATTAATGAAAATCTTTTCAAGTTTACAGGAATATTTATTCGTTTCAAACACAGTCTTGCTTAAAATCTTGGAACGCTGATGCCCTTCAGCTTGGCTTTCTCAGACTCATTAAAACATTTAAGATTCTGTTAAATATATCCTCGTCAAAGCAGGACACAGTTTGATCAGAGAGAGGCAGGGAAGATACCACTGATGGGGGGGGCGCAGAAAAAAAAGAGGGGGGGGCAGGGGCAGGGGCAAAAGCGGTGTGAATTTGTGAATGTTCAATGTGGCGGAAGCCTGCGCCTCGTTTAGGATCGGATCACTGGAGCATTACCTCGAGAGCAACCTCGAGGGCCCTGACCCGGCCCAGATCCACGCTTATAGTTGGGCTGGTACCCGTCCTGCGGAGACAGAACGGACATTAGCCTCAGCGCTACTGACAGAACACACACACACGCACGTTATAGACATGCTACAGAAACATTAGCGGGGCGACATAGCTCAGGAGGTAAGACCGATTGGCTGGCAGTCGGAGGGTTGCCGGTTCAAACCCTGCCCTGGGCGTGTCAAAGTGCCCATAACTGCTCTGGCGAATGAGAGGCATCAATTGTAAAGCGCTTTGGATAAAAGTGCTATATAAATGCAGTCCATTTACCATTAGCACCACGGACAGAACACACACACACACGTTACAGACACGCTACAGAAACATTAGCACCACTGACAGAACACACACACACCACCCCACACCACACACCACACACAAACACCACACACAACATACACACCCACAGAACACACACACACACACACACACACACACACAACAGCAAACACGCACACACCCACCACACACACACACACACAGGCTTGAACAGTGTCAGGAGGGGGCTGGAGTGGGTGTAAACCCTCAGCTTACAGGCTCATAAGCTTGAATGGTTTAACCCTCAGGTCATTGGTTGAGTGAGAAGTAGGTGTAACCCTGAGCTCATTGGTTAATGCTTGAGAGGTGGGTGTAACCCTCAGCTCATTGGTTGAGTGAGGCTTGGGTGTAACCTTCAGCTCATTGTTTGATGAGCCAGTCTCAGCGTAACCCTGAGCTCATTGGTTGATGTGCCACGCTGAGCTTACCCTCTGGTAGCCGTTGTTGGGGTAGTCCCTGGGGGAGCTGAACTGGGGCTGGCCGTATGTGCTGCTGGGCGTGTTGGAGAAGGGAGGCCGGTAGCAGTCATATCCGCCTGGAAAACAGACACCACCCCCCTCCACGGTTAGAGCCCCCACCTCCTGCACCGTGTACATGTCTCACAACACACTCCAGGAGAAGCCTTCACACAAAGCCTCTTGGCAACCAAACCACAGAAATTTCAGGTTTTACTCTTCTGCTATCTAAGGGACTGAACATTCAGCCCAGGTCTCCCACAGATCCTGTTCTTCTGTGGAGACTGCCGATCTTTAACACATTCATAAAAATAATAAAAACCCACAGACCCAGCAGATCTCAGACTCCCTGGGTAAATGGGGAACTGGCGTTTCTGCAGGTTTAACTCCAGGCCAAACTCCAGGACGGTAACCCTTGAAACATCAGCGTGGGTTCTCTGGTACCCCCTGGGAGGAGACGAGGGGGTGGGGGTGGGGGGGGGGGGGGTAGGCGCACCTCTGAACCCGTTGGCGGGGCCCCGGTAGCCGTTGAGGACGCCGCGGGAGTTTCGGGGGCTCCCTCGGGTCATGGCCCTGTTGCTGTAGAAGGACTGTCCCGGCCGGCCGAACGCCGCGCCCTGCTGCTGAGCCTGCTGGGACAGGGCCTGGGGCCCCCCCGCGCCGGGGAGGGACTGCTCTGGGCTGTGGAAGGCACCAACAACTGGGGGGGGGGGGGGGACAAGAGGGAAGAGAGAGGCAGAGGTTAGACACCCCCATCCCAAACATACGCAGTCTTTTAGTAGTCAGAGAGGACGTCCATTTTAGGGTCTCTAATGCTTCTTCAGTGTCACTCAGACACATCATTAGGTCTCAGAGGAATGAGAGTGTCTCCACGCTGGCTGCTGAACACGAAGACATTCTGCAAGAACACGGCCCAGCTTAAACTGCAGGCTTCCTCTGTTCTCAGGGATTCCCATTAGAAACAAACAGACTGGCTTCTGCTTTGGGCCGAGAAAGGCCAACTGATCCCAGATCAGCGTGCGTACTGGGATGTTTTACATCACATAAGCCCAGGGGTCCCACCAATCACAACCCGAGGAAGCAGAAACAGGGCAACAGCCACAGCTGTCAGTCAGCCTGACCCCGGCCCCGCCCCCCTGCTCACCAGACTGCAGCTGGTCGGGCTGAATTTCGGGGGGGTCCACGGCGTGCTGCGTCTGAGCGCTGAAGCCCTGAGCGTACCCGCCCTGGTACTGCCCCGGCTGCTTCAGGGGGTCCGTCTCGTCCGCGGGGGGGACCGGGGCGTTCAGGTTAAAAACCTGGGGGGGCGGGGAGGGACAGGGTCACACTCTGATACAGAGATCATCTCAGACATACGAAACAAAGAAACACAGGACTGAAAATCTACTCTTCACTACTGAACTGTGTGACCAGCAGACACCCCACAGAAACACCCACATGAATCAATCTCCCAAAACGCATTAACCCTGAACACTAAACCTGTCAAACCCTCCCCCTCCAGTTAAAAGAGTAGATGAGCTGTTCCCCAGTCACTTCCTGCGCAGACAGGAAGAGGAAGTGGAAGAGGCGGGCACTGCTGCGGTACCGTCTGCATGGACTGGAAGGGCGCGGCGTTGACGTTGATGCCGCCGCTGTGGAGGGGTTTGGAGACAGGCTGGTACGCTTGGGTCTGCGCTGCGGAGGGCAGGGGCGAGGGGGCGGGGGGCTGCTCTGCCGACAGCGCCATGGAGGCCTGGGGGGGGGGGGGGGGGGGGGGCGCGGGTTACCCACACTGACACCGTTACACACCAGAAACTCACTATCACACACATTGACACGCACTCACACACACACTCTTACAGACACACACACACATTGGCACACACTCACACACACACACACACTCTCTCTTACACAGACACTCACACATTGGCACACACTCACACACACACACACACACACACACACACACTCTCTCTTACAGACACTCACACAGCCCCAACTGTCACATCCTGGGTACGGAAGACGGACGGACAGACAGACAGAGACAGCACGCTGACCTGAATGGGGTCGATGGGGTCCGTCTGCGGCCGGGGGTCTGTGGCGTGGGGGGGCTGATAAAGGGGGGCTGCTGTAGAGAACGCTTCGGGTGTGGAGGAGACCATGGGGACCTGGAGAGAGAGAGAGAGAGAGACAGTGAGCATTTGGAGAATGTTCCGGATTTCAGCAGCACGTCCACACGAGCGCTATGAAGGGCCACCGCACCTGCGTCGTCTCGGTCAGGACCGGCACGGCACCGGGCTGCGTCAGCCGGGACTCCGGGTGAACTGGACCAGAACCAGAACATTTCAGCGTGAGAGCAAGCGGAGACGCGACGCCTCTCACAACACGCAGAACGGGCCGCAGCCCAAACGAAGCGCCCGGAGCAGGACTCACCTGGAGGGCACACCCTCTGCGGGAGCTCCATGCCCTGCCCCGCCTTCATTGGCTGCGCCGACACGATGGCCGGGTCCAGCACCTGTCCGTCAAACTCCAGCATGGAATCCTGAGGGATCAGAGGCAGGAAAGATTACACACACGCACACAAGATACTCAATTCCTGTCCTGTCTTTCCTTCTCCATCCTGTCTGGGTCCTTCCACCCAGGGGGGGTACTGATCAGGAGCAGGAGGCTCGGCTGCTGTATTACAGTGCAGAACATTCACTGCCCCGGTGCTGTACTTGGTACCACCGCTTTCAGAAAGGGAACTTTCAGAAAGAGATTGCAATGTTTTGGCTTCAAGGACAGAGGCAGGACCCTTCAACGGTAAGAATATGGAGCAGAGCATCTTGTGAGCCAACAATCTTTGCCTGGTCAACAGTTGAATGCCTTCCATCAAGGCTCCTAACAGAGTTTAATACAGACTGATGTATTCACACATTAGTATGACACAGGAAATAACTAGTGTTTGTAAATAAATAAATGTAAGCTCACTACTTCCTGTGTGGGTCCAATGCTTGGATACCAGGCCTCCATGAAATATACATCAGAAATGTATTTCTAAATTATATGTATAATTTTATAATAAATCATTAATATGGTCTGGAGCCCAGAGGAAAGGTAAGCAATGTTAGTCTGCATTCTGAGCGTCCGAGCTAAATATGCTCAGCCATGCTTTGGCACTGATAAGAGGGCACAAGTCAGATCCACAGTGCAGAGTATGTGCAGTGCGCGTGTTTATGTGTGCGGTGTCTGCATGCGTGCGGTGTGAGAGTGTGTGTGTGTGTGTGCAGTGCGTACTGTGAGTGCATGGGGTGTGTGTGTGTGTGTGTGTGTGTGTGTGTGCAGCGACGAGTCATGGGTTCGTGTGGGATTGGCAGTTGTGGCACCTGCATGAAGTTGTAAGGACCCTGCATCTGAGCCATCAGGTCCTGCACTGCCTGCTTTCTGACCACGGGGTCGGCAGGGGCCACAGGGCTCGCCGAATGCAGTGGGTGGGGCTCCGGGGCCACGGGGGGCGGGGCCGACTGCGTGGGTGGAGCCTGCTGCTGCTGGATGGCACTGACCATCTGAAAGAGGTGGGCGGAGCCAATTAACACTACCACAATGACAACAGGCCCCGCGCTATTGGACAGTGAGATCCAATCACAATTAAAGGTAGCCAGGAGAAAGGTTTGTTATTTGGAGTGAACCTTCTTCAAATATCATTTTAGCCTGGGATCTTGGTTAAAGGTTAAAATTCCCACTTCTGTTTCTTAATGTTGGTGTAGATTTTAGCAAGTATTACACACTTCCCTTATGAAAGTGAACATAAAAAAATGTTAGTTATTTGCAGAGGCTACTGGGGCTCATCCTGTTTAGGCACTACTCTAGTGGAAATACAGGCCCCAATCCATTATCAAATCCAGACCGTGACAGTCGGCAAGGCGACGCTCGATTGGCTCTAGCACGTCTGAGAGACAGGAGGAGTCCAGTCAGCTGGGATTACAGCGATAGGGGGGTGTTGTGATAATGAGCGCTGAAACACCCATTTGAGCAGCCAGAAATTTGGGAGAAGAAACACCTGCATGAATAGTACAGTCTGCCAGGCACATTAATCAATCCAGAGACGAGCAGTACCTCCGCTTCCGAGCTCCACTCGTCCCTCTGTTCCGTCTCGCTGCCGTAGGAAGCTTCTGGAATGAACTGTCTGTTTACAAACTGCCAAAAGAAGGAGCACGTCGGTCACCATGGCGACAGCCGGCGGTCAGTTACGAGAAACAGCAGAGGCCTGAGCGCCGCTGCCGTGGTTACCCCCAGGGGTCCGGGGCCGAGCACGCAGAACACTACAGCACCTGCCTGACCAATCACAGCCCATGCACAGGACGCTACAGCACCTGCCTGACCAATCAAAGCCCGCGAGCAGAATGCTACACCGCCTGCCCGTCCAATCAGAGCCCGTGCTCAGGACACTACAGCACCTGCCTGTCCAATCAGAGCCTGTGCACAGGACACTACAGCACCTGCCTGTCCAATCAGAGCCTGTGCACAGGACACTACAGCACCTGCCTGTCCAATCAGAGCCTGTGTGCAGGACGCTACAGCACCTGCCTGACCAATCAGAGCCTGTGCACAGGACACTACAGCACCTTCCTAACCAATCAGAGCCTGTGTGCAGGACACTACAGCACCTGCCTGTCCAATCAGAGCCTGTGTGCAGGACGCTACAGCACCTGCCTGTCCAATCAGAGCCTGTGTGCAGGACACTACAGCACCTGCCTGTCCAATCAGAGCCTGTGTGCAGGACGCTACAGCACCTGCCTGACCAATCAGAGCCCGCGAGCAGAATGCTACACCTCCTGCCTGTCCAATCACAGATCATGCACAGGATGCTACAGCACCTGCCTGACCAATCAGAGCCCGCGAGCAGAATGCTACACAGCCTGCCCGTCCAATCAGAGCCTGTGCTCAGGACACTACAGCACCTGCCTAACCAATCAGAGCCTGTGTGCAGGACGCTACAGCACCTGCCTGACCAATCAGAGCCCATGCACAGAACGCTACAGCACCTGCCTGACCAATCAGAACCCGTGCACAGGACGCTACAGCACCTGCCTGACCAATCAGAGCCCGTAAACAGCCCCGCTGAGCGCACGCTGGCATGCGGCTCAAACAGTGTGCCAGAGATCAAACTGCACATCGTTAAAACTACACCTCATTGGTCCTGCCTCGCTTGCCAGGGTCCATGTGGCATGAGAGCTCACCGGTCCTGCCTTGCGTGCCAGGGTCCATGTGGCATGAGAGCTCACCGGTCCTGCCTCGCGTGCCAGTGTCCATGTGGCATGAGAGCTTAAATCAACGCCAGCACACCGGGCGTATCGCCTTCAACAGTGTCCCCACAGACACCCTGCGTTTTACTAGCGAGCTAGCCTCAAACACCCTCCTTATATTCACCCGCGGTTACGCGAGGGTTAGCCTCGCTCGTCAGGTCCAGCCTTGCGGTGCTACTGATGAGGCTAACCCATCCAGACAGGTGCTCTGCCAATCAATCCCAACGGTCAGTCACTCCTGTCGAATAACATCCTTCTGCAACTAGGGCTCCATTTGGACAGGGAAATTCTAATTGGATAACCAATCAGATTTGAGGGATGTTGGTATGCAGTGGTGGGTGATAGGCAGAGGGGTCAGGCATGGGGGGGTAGGCGGCAGGTATGCGGCAGGTATGGAGGGGGGGGGTAGGCAGACTGAACATAGGGAGCAGGCAGGATTCGGAGCGCGAGCGAACGGGACAGGAGCGCGACTCACCTCGGTGGACTCCACCTCGATCTGCTCTGTGTACTCTTCAGCAGCCTCAGCTTCTGCAGGGAGAGCACGTTTCAGTTACACCTGCCAGGCACAGCCAGCTGCACACACCCCAACTACAATAAACACTTTAACTAGGCTAATTAACTTCAGCCGCTGATTTAACGCGTGCAATTCATGGCTCAGACCCTAACCCTAACTTTTATTTCTGTTACACTGCCACCTCACTCCCCATTTGATGTTTGTCACTTGATTGTCAATCGTCTTGTCAGGTACGTGGTAAATGGTAAATGGACTGCATTTATATAGCGCTTTTATCCAAAGCGCTTTACAACTGATGCCTCTCATTCACCCATTCACACACACACTCACACACCAACAGTGAAAGGTTTCCCTGCAAGGTACCAATCAAGTCATTGGGAGCAATTAGGGGGTTAGGGGTCTTGCTCAGGGACACTTCGACATGATCGGGGGGGGGGGGGGGGGGATTGAACTGGCAACCCTCCGACTGCCAGTCAACCGTCTTGTCAGGTACCTGCGTTTTACTGCAGGCCCCACCCCCTTGTAAAAGGTTTCAATCTGGGAGGGGAATTCCTGGTTAAACAAAAATGAGAAACTCCCCCTGAATGGTGGGTGTCCACGTAACGAGACTTCCATTCCACTTGGCTTTGGCACCACGCTGACGCATTAAATCAGTGTGTTCCAGCGTGTGACAGCAGCTCCAAAAGGAGCTGGCAGCAGGACAAAGTTAAATATAAAAATACATTGTAAACAGGTAGCCTCTTTCCAACCAGGCAATGCACCTCACAGGACATCTGGAAATGCACTGAACACTTTTATTACCGATTATGTAAATATTACCATTGTGAAACCCTCTTGCAAATGATATCTTGACCTGCATAGAAACGGTCCTACATTTTGAAGGCCAAGTACACTTTCCTTATTACTCAGAAGGCTACACAGGGGGCTTCACTTCTATTTTAATTTATTTGACAGCCCATTTCTCATTTCATTTCTCAATTTTTGTCCCTGCCTTGTGTTAATTTCCTCATTTTACAACCGTATTTATTGTGTAATCTTGTGGCCGGTCCGTTTTATTTAGCTTTTATTCCTGTCCCCAAATGCGAAGCAGCGTGCGTTGCATTTAACGTAAGAAACAAACAAACAAAGTTTATTATCAGGCCTATATTTTCAGCGTCACAAACAGCATATAAACATGTGCAGGTGTGAGGAAGTGGACCTCAGGGCAGTGTTTGTATCCTTGTTGGGGCTTGCGATTCACTCCGAGTTGCCAGTTTTCACTGCTATTAACTGCTGGAGGTAAATGATTTCTTCACTACTAAATCAGCAGCACACTAAGACCATGGTAAGAGCTTTAAAGTGTCCTGTCGGTCCCTAAAAACAAATTTACTTTCTCAATGCTGTTCTTGCAATCGGGCTGCTCGACAAGAATCTTTATCTCTCTGGAGTGAATAACTTGCTATCGAGGTTAAATCACATGCTGTTTGAACTGCCATGCTGTGTGTGATTTCACTAGCTAATTCGAGAATAAACATGCTTGTTTTTTTTTTGTTTTTTTTTACTTGCTCTTTATGAATTTTCCATTTTCTTACTGCTCAGCCGCCTTTTAAAGTTTCCCTCCAAAATGGCTCAGCTGGAGGTTTTAGGTCTTGTTCATCCACTCTGAACAATGTCCACACCAAAGAGCCCTGGGACCAGTGTGTAAACTGCAGTCCTCAAAAATAAGGACCAATAGCCAGACAGAGAGAGAGACAGAGAGAGATTAAAGTGCCCTCTTACCTGGCTGTGCAGGCCGCTCCTCTGCCTCAGGCGACTCTGTTGCTGCTGGCTGTTCTTCCTCCTCCTCTTCCTCACACAGTCCGTTCTGGTGCGCTCCGTCAGAGTGAGCTCTGTCGAAGTAGCCGCTGGACAGCAGCTTATCCAGGGTCTCTTTAAGGGCTTTATCTGGGGAGGGGCAGAGCACGGGCTGCTTTACCTATTGTTACCGCACTGCACCTGTACCGCACCTGTACTGCACCTGTACCGCACCCCACTCCACTGCACCTGTACCGCACCCCACTGCACCTGTACCGCACCCCACCCGTACCTGCACCCACTGCACCTGTACCGCACCCCACTGCACCTGTTCCAGCACCTGTACCGCACCCCACTGCACCCACTGCACCGCCGCACCTGTACCGCACCCCATGCCACTCGCTGACCTGTCCACCTCTGCACCTCGCGACCTGCACCCCCATGCACCCATCCATGCCCATCACCTCTGCACCGACCAGCACTCCAGTCCCTAGCTCACATCACCATCGCGAACCAGTTCTGAAAATGCAACAGAATGCGCTCTTATCACTACAAAACAAATAACGTCCCAGGGTAATTCTCTAGGACAGCGTTTGTGGTTTTTTTTCCCCTCCTTTTCTAACTCTGTTCTCACACGTTCTTGGCAGCGCTGCAAATCCAGTTTCTCTTCCGCTTCTCTGCTGGAATTCACCGCTTGGCCACGAAAATCCCGCCAATGTGAATTCAGCAAACTCCTCTAAAAATGAGCACCCCCCCCCCCCTCGCCCTCTCCCCTACATCGCTGCTGTCCAGTCCAGGCTTTTCACAGTCCATGCATCACAGCTGGACCCCCCCGGGCCGCCTAGGCACAGCACCAGCCTCGCCCCACCCCTCTCCGACACTCAGACTCTCTGCCAACCCCCATTTACTGGGCGAATTTATATTTATACTGCAGCTCCCTACATGATCACCCGCTAAGTGCCCCTCCCTCAGGACGGGCTGCCCTGCGGTGGGGGGTGCCCCATTCTGGACAGCGCTGGAGGGGGCCTTGCCAGGACATCCCGGGGGGGGGGGGGGGGCACAGGACAGGATCACTTATAGAACACCAGCCTGTCCAGTCAAGAGCCATAAAATGAAATGACCCCCTTTAAACATTAGGCCTGTGCATAAAGACAATGAGACCGAGAGAGAGAAAAAAAAAAACCCAATAAAAAACAAAACTTTGCAATCAAAACTGTGAAAAAAATCTCATTGCTTTCCTCCTCCAGTCCTGACGGAACTCAAAAGGCTGGCATCACATGCGATGCTGCCACTCCTAGCCAATCACAGCATCGTTGAGGCACTGCAACTACCAGCCAATCACAGTGCAGAAGACGCTGCCACTCCCAGCCAATCACAGGGGCCGTATACTGAAGGCTAGTTGAGCTCTTTGCGGCAAACTTACAAGTGGTTCCAGCCACGGCCTTGTCCTTCCCCTCCAGCAGCTCCAAGTAGTGCTGAGAGGCCTCTTCATACTGGTCAGCCAGCCTGTGGGAGAAACAGACCCGTCAGACACGCTGGAGTTCACCGGCATCAGCCATTTTACACACACAGACATCAGAGCTCATTTCACCTCACGGTCTACATTTCCATTCTGCTGAACGGCTAGCTCTCACAGAAGCACGCACATCGCCAACATCTTTTCCCTCGCCCATTCATACTGCGTCGCAGTACCCGTTTGGGGTCGCACACGATTCTGGTAGCATAAGGGCACAGAGGAAGTTCTGCTGACCACCTCTGGAGTAAAAATAGCAAAACTGGGCACGAGAGCAGAGCAGTGGCTCATGGGAGTCCCGGACACTCCCTGAGACGGCTGTCCTGCAGCCAGGGATGGTGGATTACACAACGTGAGGGTCTGAGGTCCGGTTCATACTCCTGCGGAGCACACGCAAGACTGGGTCTGAGTAGGCGCTGTAAATGGTAAATGGACTGCATTTATATAGCGCTTTTATCCAAAGCGCTTTACAATTGATGCCTCTCATTCGCCAGAGCAGTTAGGGGTTAGGTGTCTTGCTCAAGGACACTTCGACATGCCCAGGGCGGGGTTTGAACCGGCAACCCTCCGACTGCCAGACAATCGGTCTTACCTCCTGAGCTATGTCGCACCTTATGTTGTAAGCTCATGTACGTGCCACTAAGAGATTTATGCATTAATGGCTAATGACTAGTAAAAAAAAAAAAAAAAAAAAAAAAAACAGCCTTAAGACATTAGGCTTTTGCTTCTTCACAGGTCTCAGCAGTCCAGGTCTGATGAACTACATTAACGTCTCTTCGATGAATCAATAACATACAGCACAAAGTTCACTTGTGGTGGCCAAGCTTATCAGCGGATTCCTCAGAACCGTATCAAGTGCCTCCCTGTCAGTTAAACAAGAGTACAGGACGCCGCACAAATTAAAATAATGATTACGACCCAAGTCCTCATGCACCTGTGACACTGGACATTACGAAGATGTGATGCAATAACTATACTACAAGGGCCCGTCCCTACCCAAAACACCCCCACCCCCACCGACCCACCACCACACCACACCCACACCCAACCCCCTGACCTGATGCTCTGGTCTCTCTCGGGTCCCACCAGCTTGTAGAATTCGTCGAGGGCGGCGAGGTCTGCGTCCGTGAGCAGGTGGGAGGAGCCAACCCCCTGCTTGAGCTCCGCCCGGACGCAGTCGTCGCCGAGCTTGTCCAATAGGAACTGCAGCTCCAGCACGGTCTTCAGCCTCTTCTGCTCCGCCTCCTCCCGCTGCAGGAGCTCCCGCCGCGCGGCCTTCTTCACCGCCTTCTGGATCTGCCCGGCGACAAAATAAAATTAAATAAAATAAAACCGTCGAAGCTTAAAAACAGATTACCGGCTCCGAGGCCTGTGCATTTTCAGCTTCGAATTTCCACCAAACGGCACAGACAGCTCCATCAGCTGCACACACCAAAATGCTTCACACAGGCAACACAGTTTGACTTAGCATAGGTTAGGTCAGAGTAATGTTCACTGTGTGAACTGAGTGTAGGTTAGGTCAGAGTAATGTTCACTGTGTGTAGGTTAGGTCAGAGTAATGTTCACTGTGTGTAGGTTAGGTCAGAGTAATGTTCACTGTGTGAACTGAGTGTAGGTTAGGTCAGAGTAATGTTCACTGTGTGAACTGAGTGTAGGTTAGGTCAGAGTAATGTTCACTGTGTGAACTGAGTGTAGGTTAGGTCAGAGTAATGTTCACAGTGTGAAGGTTAGGTCAGAGTAATGTTCACTGTGTGTAGGTTAGGTCAGAGTAATGTTTACTGTGTGAACTGTGTGTAACTTAGGTCAGAGTAATGTTCACAGTGTGAAGGTTAGGTACGAGTAATGTTTACTGTGTGAACTGCATGTAGGTTAGGTCAGAGTAATGTTAAATGTGTTCATGGCTATGAATAGCTGTACAAAATGAGCATTGTACCTTATTGGACCTGTGTTTTGTAGTTGTTCCAATGACCTTTGGTATGCATTTATTGTACGCCGCTTTGGATAAAAGCGTCTACCAAACAAATGTAATGTAACAGGAACAGCTTCCAGCCGCCAATCACAGGCTTATCAAGGAACAGCCAAAATCTCACATCACACATGATTTGGCAGATTAAGTGAGATTAAATCAGGCCTGGCCCACCTCTGATGTAAACCCAGATTAACAGAAGACGTCTCTTCTATCGGTTTGTATTTTATAACGGAAAACGCGTGACCTACAAATGCCAAAGACGAGGCGAAGTTGGGAAAACCGGATGTTACGTCCCCTGCCTCTGCTTGCCTGGGTAGTGCAGGTGGAGGTAGTTGCTTAATTACCTAATTGGCTGATTGCCTCCACCTGCCTATGGCCCAATATATAAGCCCAGTAGTATGAGGCAGGGGAGATTTTCTTTGGGTCTTGTGATTTGTGGAGGTTTCTTTTGGGGTTTGTGATTTGTGTGGAGAGCTTTTGTTTTGTGAACTTTGTGTGTTTTTGTTTGTTATTTAGATTAATAAATGTCTGGGTTTTGTTTTTAGATCAGTTTCTGTCGTGTTTTTGATCCATCCGGACTTTGTTTGTTGCGGCCAGTCGAGCCAGCCGTAACACCGGACTATAAAAACGAATTAAAATCTGGAGGCTGCCCGTGTACGTCGCTGTCCCACAGCGACGGTCCCATGTGAACTCTGGGGCGAGACAGGACCTCATGCGAATCACAGACACGGGCAGAGACCGACCGGCGTTCATGGGTACTCACGTCCTGGCCCAACGCGAGGAAGCTCTTCTGCAACTCCCGAGCAAACTCCAGGTTATTGGTCACTTCCTGGAACTTGGCCAAGGCTTCCTGCAGAGGAACAGAGGAACAGAAATGCAGAGGAATGCTTTGGGGGCATGTTTTGCTGTGACACATGAACCGGATTCAGCCCACAGGTCAAGAATACACTGCAGAACAACCCCCCCGCGCACACACACACACACACACACACACACACACTTCACACTCACCAGCTGGTCCTGATTGAGGCGTTCTCCTCTGTTTTTCTTAGCCTGGTAGTCATCCAGCTTGCCCTGTGGGGGAAAGCGTAGTGTGTGAGAGGCCAGAGTGCAGAGCTTCACTCTCTCCACCGCAGAACGCAGCTCTGCACACACTTATTTCACACAATCGTCCCAATTTCAGATCCATCCCACATCTGAAAAGGGCTCAGTAGCCAGGCGACAGAGAAAGAGCACCCATTACATTTACATTACAGGCATTTGGCAGACGCTCTTACCCAGAGCGACGCACAACAAAGCGTATAACCAAAACCCAGAACAGAACTTATCAGGCCCTGGAGGTACGCAGCGGCAGGCAAATACCAGCTTCCCCTTATTAAAAACCGAAACACAAATCTCCCGTGGGGGAGAACAGAGAGGCGAGGAGATGTGTGTGAAGGGGTGGTATTAATTTCCCTGTTGAAACAGGGCGCTTAACTGAAAATGTAAACTTTCTGGCCGGGGGAAGCCCTCAGGGGCCCCCCAGCTTATGGATCATCTGGGGGGGGGGGGCAGATCCAGGAAGGAGGAGGAGGACAAATCCAATGCGTGATGTGCAGGAAAATGGCATGTACTGTACAACCAGAGCACAAAGCAGGCTTTATTAACATGCCCAAATCTGGACAGCACAGAAAAGCTGAAAAACGAGCCAAACTTCCTGGACACAAAATAAAATCGACCCGGATTCTGTGGAACTTTCCGCTGAGAGGCATTTTCCAGAGCGGGGGCAATTATCAGCGAGACACCAAAAACGCTCCCTCATCGCCACTGCCACGGCAACCTCGGCCAAAGATTAAAACGGACACAAACTGAACCCCGTTTGACTGAACACATCAATTCATTAACAGCTGAAACACAACGGATTTACTGTACAGTCTCGCCTTAGTTCAAACTAGCGCTTGTTACAGGGCGTGAAAACACTCGAATATCGATCATTCGGGCCAAGCTGCATTACCGAGACACTCCTGCATCGAGACCTAATTTTAAAACACTGGAACCCACTCAGACGGTGTACATCCTGGGACGCATTACACGGCTGACACTATTGCTTTTGTAGCAAACGGCAAACTACAGGGAGTTAAGCTTATTTGTTCCAATTACACCCCCCCCCCCGCCCCTCTGGGATGAAGAGGGAAGACACAGACTTTATGGAACCGCAGACAGGAAGAGGACACACAGCACTGGGATGCCAGACTCAGAAGGAGGCAGAATGCAGACATATTTCCCCAGTGGAAGTTACGAGCAGGCCGAAATCCAATATTCTGCAACAGTGCTGCAGAGAACATGTGTCCATCCAACCCACGAGGCTCAAACTAACCCCAGAATCACTCCGTTTAAATTCAACCTGTCCCACTGTTGTTGCAATGCGAAATTGCCCCACGGCTAAACATGAACGCTCCCCCTCAGGAACATATGCGCGGTCATCCGGCTGCTGATATTCTCTCTTATAGGAGGAAAACCGATTCCAGACTAAACGCTGAAGAGGTAAAGCTCAGCATCTGTCGGAAATAAGGACGCAGCCCCCGCTGTTTTACACGAACCAAAACAAGCAAACTAACAAAGCGGCCGTCGCAATGTTGAAGTAAAATATTTCCCCAACACCAATATTTGCGGAAGCAACAGTGACTGAAGAGAGAACGGCGACCGCGTGTCGGTGTGAAGTGTGCGTGTTTTATCTTTTTTATCTTACAGCCTATCTCGGCAGACCGAAGCGCCGCTCAGCTCCCCGTCCGCCATGTTGGTTTCGGTGCACGCGTTTCAACTCGCAGCTCTATAATCCAGCCTTGAACGCACATGCAGCCCTAAGGGGTTGTTATTTCCGCACAAAGACGATGTGTCGAATGTAACGTGCTTTGCATCATCATTTATCCGGTAAACAGGCTGGCGCAGCCCTAGACCCAGATCCGGGCCTGTTTTCGGAGTATAGAAAACTGCACTTGCCCGACGTTAGCCAAACGGTAAACAAAGAAACAATCAGGGAATGATTCAACAAGACCACGGCACTTTATTCTACTTCCATGAACAAATCATCAAAACAGCGGGACAAACGTCAGAAAAGGCGACCAACAGTATAAAATTATACAGAACGATACGGACCAAACAGCAATTTTAAAACTGAAATACTGGCTCGCTAACATGCTACACCAACATCTCCACACTCTATTGCAGGAAAACACTTCCGTTTTCCATGTTTAATGATAACAAAAAAGTTTAATGATAACACGTTTGCTCTGTTAATAAACATACGGACAGTGTATAGCCATTACACTTTATAACCAGTGCAATGCAACTTGCTTGTTTGCCACATAACGGTGGGTCAAAAGCGCTAACATCAAAGTTAATGTTTAGCTAGGTCACGAAAATCATGTCCATATAAAAGCCTGTTCCAGTATTATTTCCCTGTTCAGGATTTCGAAGAAGAAAAAAGCTGGCTAGTGTCAACACAGGGAATGGCTTGAAGTTGGCTAGGTACAATTCACGGTCTTGCAGACATGCCCCAAACCTTACAGGCTTCATTCACATGGTGAATGGCCAAATTCAGGGCAAATTCCCCACAGAACTACAACCTTCCAGTTAGCCATCGTATCCACATGCAACAACATCATAATTTCAGTCCTAAGCAATAAATCACCCACTGTGAAGAGTGCCGTCAACAGGACATGTTTCAGATACCTTCCGCTCCCCTGAGAAATGACAGCAGGACAAAGACATCCCAGCAATTGGACCCATTGACTGGGGTGCATCACGACCCCCAAGCCAGTACAGGAGTACAAAACGCGATTCCAGATGGGTGTCGATATACAATTAATGACAAGGGGCGTGCTTCACCTTTTTCTTTTCCATGTTTCGGACTTTCTTGTCGATGACACCCAACACTTGCTTCATGGCCTCGGTCTGGGCTCCGGAGGACTGGCCTGCGATGGTGAACTGGACAGGAGCGGACCCCACGTCTGGGCTTGAGGACTGAACGGTCCTGTTGCCAATCATCGCTGAGGGCATCTGTGGACACGGGGGAGCGTGGAGAGAACAGGGATGAGGCGGAGAAATATCTGCATTGGTGGGGAAAATAATGGGATCAACTGCTGAGACCGAGGAAGTCGAATGCAGATTTCACCGCTTGCGTCATGTCGCATTGGCCACCTGTGTCTGTGCATCAACGTGGATCCTACTGTGTGTGTCTGTGTGTGTGTCTGCGTGAGCGTGTGTACAGTGTCGTTGTGAACATACACCCCCTTTGACAGACTTTTGCAGTCTCTGCTCAAGATACAAGAAAGTGTCCTGGTTTTCTAAGAATAGGTCCGGATCGATCTCGTGTAAGATTGCAGCCGTTTAAAAGGCAGTCAGGGCTGGAATCAAGATAAATATCAGCCATTTAGAAAACGACCCTTCCTGTTGATCATAATAGCGGTTTGAGCGGAAAAAGAGAGAAAAAAAATCACTGTCCAATTTCTAACTTAGTTAAAGCAGACATCAGAACTGTGTTTGTGTGACCAACGTACCTCAACTAGCACAACAAGTTAAACGGTTCTTTTGGGGTGTTCGCTAGGCTAACGTTGCCAGGGTAACATTAGATAACTCTGAAATATTTGTCCTTGAAGACCCCAAATAGCGAGCTATTCACACGGATAATGTTAATTTATTCTCCGGCCTGGCCTGTGTCAGCAAGCCAACTCGTTAGCTGGTTAATGAATCTAATGGCACCTAAAGCAGCGAACTACAATTAACCAACTAAGAACAGAGGCTAATGTGATATTTAATAATAATATTATTGTAAATTATTGCTTATTTCCCGGTTCACGAGCTACCGATAGCTGAGGCTAACGCTTTATCATGGAAACTCAAACCCGCAGCTGCTAGCCATATGTAATGACGCTACCCGGCGCATTTTACTCCACACGGTAGTGTTAGTTGATAAAATGAAAAATTTAACTAGTGAAAACTAGAAACTAGCATCGGACCATAGATTTGCCAGTCCTCGACAACCATCCGAAAAGGACAACGTTTCACATCGACCGGCAGTATTTTTTTCTCTTGGGTGGGTGTCCGGCCAGGCTCGGTAGCGCTAGCATCGCATTGCTGGCGTGGGAATTCCTTCGGGTTATTAACTATCGATGCCTTTTTCTTCCGTTTTCTTACCTTTTCGGCTCTATGAGTCCACAAAGGATCAGAGTATTCGTTTAAGAAATAAAAAAAAATCCTAGGCTTGTGCGAAGTTACTTTAGCTTCTTATTTCTATATTATGTGGGATCCGCCCGCCGGCCTCACCGACAATTGAGAGAGACCAACCAGAGCAGTGACATTTTATACGACGGAAGGGCCCCTTCTGTAGCGGTCCTGGATTTGCCTGAGTTCATGTAGGGAGACAATTCAGCTGCCGGCGAGAAACCCAACTGCTAATTTAGCTAACGATTTAAAAGAAGACGAGGCTAACACAAGACAACACATTCAACATGCATCTGCCGTTATTACTGTGTACGATTTACCAGTATTAGCGCAATAGCTACACGCTGACGAAGAAGTTCCAGGCGTAGCGTGCTAGACGGAGGAGATGTAGCCTGGCTACTTAACTACCCAACAAAAGAGCAAAATTAGCACACGTTTTTAGCAGTTTACACGAGAAGGATTATTGCCATCACATCTACATTTATTTTGCAAATATTTGAGCTTATAGGTTAATAACGACTTTGGCTAGCTAGTTTTAACGACTGAGTGCTTCAGACAAATAGCTAGCCTAGTATGCATAACTATAAACGAGCATAAAGTTACCAATAGGAAAGTTGGAGAACCTGCATGAATTAATTCCCAAATTTACGCTCGAATTACCTTGCTAAACCAGTGTCTAGCTACTTTTGAGGAAACGTGGAAGCAGTACTTGACGAAGCGCAAAAGCCAGAAACAAGCTGTTTGCGAGGCCAGAGATTAAACAAAAAGAGACCAGGCGCTTGACAACACTGACGTCATTTCAAGAATAATGGCTCATCTGTTATAATGGCTCAACAGTAAAAAGAAAAGTAAGGATGAACAAAGCCGTCAGTGGTTCTCTTTTTTCAATTTGATGTTCGACAATGTTGTATTAACGGAAAAAAAATAATTTGTTTAAAAAGCCCATATTCGCAACTTATTCTTAGTTATTTTTTAAACTATAGTTTAAAATTCGGACCTCGATCTGTAAAATGTTTCAGATTTACCGAGATAGTTGTGAAATACATGGAAACAATATAGGATTACTGTCCCCGGAATGCTTAGTTACACTGACCACTTTCAGCCAGAAGATGGCAGTAGCGGTTTATTGATTACAAAAAATAATAAGGCGAGATGTATTGGGATTGGGACCAGATTGGGACGAGAGGACCACATTAGAATTTAAAGGTCTGGGTCATGAGTGATTGATTGATGACGATAGACCAAATTTTACGCAAAATGACACAAGCATATTACAACACAAATGAATTGAAACTAGTTGTAGTCAATCCTCAATGTTGCCCATTCAATGTTCATGACAAGTGCAATTTGACAAAACAAAATTTTCTTTGATTTTCCCAAAAACATTTCATATTTTGCATCCCGTTAGAGTTTAAAGACATCAGTACAAAGTGTTTCACCATCAGCACTTTATTCCCCAAATAAAAATTGACACTCAAGACAATTGACTGCACTGGCGTAGTTTGTGCCTCCTGACTGCAGTTTTTGCATCAGTGAAATACAGGAAGTAGTTAACATGTTTGCAGTGCTCCTCTCTTGAAGGGGTGTTTTCATAGAGGGACAATGCTGATTAAGGGAGGTTCCTGCAGGAAAAGCTCCTTTTTTCACGGAGTGACTCATTTCCGCAACCTGCTCTTCTTCAGAGAGACAACCAGGCCATCCTATGTCTTTATATTAGAGAAACACAACACTGCCTGCCTCGGTTCTTCTTAAAACTTTGCATAAATTCAGGCATTTAAGAGACACTCTTATCCAGAGTGACTCACATACGTGCTTACACACAGGTTCAGATAACACAGCGGACGGCAAGTCATTAGGTTCACAACTGATAGTAGCAGTTAATACATAACTGACTTAGTAGTTATAAATACATAAACCTACAACATAAAGTTAGGTGCCGTAATAGATGCATAATATTGGGAGTGGACCAACATCAAATGCACCCCCCCAATATTATCATGTTGTATTAGATGGTACTATTATTGTGTCCCCCACTCCCCAAAGTTGAAATGACATCTATGGACTTGGCTGGGGCTACTACAGCTTTGGCCTGTATGTCCTCTTAATTCACAGTGTAGATACTGATCCAAAATGAGTTAGAATTGAACTGGCTGAACACGATTCTCTGAACTGTTGTTATCAACCAGAGCTGCAGGGGACCTCATTACATTACATTACACTACAGGCATTTAGCAGACGCTCTTATCCAGATTGACGTACAACAAGTGCATCAGTTCAAAGTGCAGAGGTGCAGAAAAACACACTAGAGTGAAGTAAAGATTGTAGTGCCAGAAGTGACCACATAGATCAAGACTCCAACCCTGTAGGGTAACCTGTTCAGCAAATAAACAAAACAATCCTGCCAAGTACAAAACTAGCACTGAAATCACATTTGCCTAATCAGAATCAAACAAAACAATCCTGCCAAATACAAAACTAACGAGATCGCATTAGCCTAACTAGGTACACAGAGTAGAGCTAAACTAGAGGCTAGGGAGGGGTGGGGAGAGGTGCAGCCTGAAGAGATGAGTCTTTAGCCTGCTCTTGAAGGTAGTCAGATTCTCTGCTGTTCTGACCGCCACAGGAAGGTCATTCCACCAGCGAGGGGCCAGGACAGACAGCAGACGTGAACGGGAAGTACAGACGCGAAGAGGGGGAGGTGCCAAGCGTCCAGAGGTGGCAGAACGAAGAGGTCTGGCTGGTGTGTAGGGTCTGATGATCCTCTGGATGTGTCCTGGTGCTGACCCCTTAGCCTCCTGGTATGCAAGCACCAAAGTCTTAAATTTGATGCGAGCCATAACAGGCAGCCAGTGGAGGTCAGTGAGCAGGGGGGGTGACATGGGAATGTCTGGGGAGGTTGTAGACCAGACGAGCTGCAGCATTCTGGATGAGCTGCAGGGGTCTGATGGCGGATGCTGGCAGACCAGCCAGCAGGGAGTTGCAGTAGTCCAGGCGGGACAGGACCATCGCTTGAACCAGGAGCTGGGTTGCATAAGTGGTGAGGAAGGGACAGATTCTCCGGATGTTGTACAGGAAGAACCTGCACGTTCGACTCACCGCCGCGATGTTCTGGGAGAGGGACAGTCTGTTGTCCATCACCACTCCAAGGTTTTTGACAGTGGGTGATGATGACACCACGGCGACCCCTAGGGAAATAGAAAAGTCAAGGAGGTTAGAGGATGGAGCAGGAATGAAGATCATCTCTGTCTTACCTGGGTTCAGCTTAAGATGGTGGTTATCCATCCAGCTCTGGATGTCCCTCAGGCAAGCAGAGATGCAAGCGGAGACCTGTGTGTCAGAGGGGGGGAAGGAGAGAAAGAGTTGGGTGTCATCGGCATAACAATGATAAGACAAACCATGGGCAGAGATTACAGGACCAAGAGATTGGGTGTACAGGGAGAACAGGAGGGGACCAAGGACTGAGCCCTGGGGAACTCCTGTGGCAAGGGGGCGAGGTGCCGATACTGCACCGGCCCAGGCGACTTGGAAGGAGCGACCGGAGAGGTAGGACTCGATCCAGTCTAGTGCTGTGCCACAGATCCCCATAGCTGCCAGGGAGGACAGGAGGATGGGGTGGTCGACTGTGTCAAAGGCAGCAGAAAGGTCTAGGAGGATCAGGACGGACGAACGGGAGGCTGCTTGTGCGGCGTGAAGCGACTCACTGACCGAGAGGAGTGCGGTCTCTGTCGAGTGGCCAGGTCTGAAGCCGGACTGGTGGGGGTCTAGGAGGTTGTTCTGCAAGAGAAAAGAGGAGAGTTGGTTAGAAGCAGCTCGTTCAATTGTTTTGGATAAAAAAGGGAGAAGAGAAACAGGACGGTAGTTCTGGATGACGGAGGGATCCAGAGTGGGCTTCTTCAGCAGTGGGGTGACGTGGGCCAGCTTGAAGGAAGAGGGGAAACATCCAGAAGACAAGGAGGAGTTCACAAGGGAGGTGACAAACAGGAGGATGTCAGGTGTGATAGTCTGGAGGAGAGAGGAAGGGATAGGGTCAAGAGCACAGGTGGTAGGGCGGTGGGAGAGTAGGAGCTGGGAAACATCAGCGTCAGTGAGGGGAGAGAAAGTGGAGAAACAAGGGGAGGGAACAGAGAGGGGGGAGTGGGGAAGGGTGGCGGTGGACGTGAAGGAGCTGCAGATGTCTGCAATCTTCCGAATGAGCATCCTGCTTTAAATCAGGCAGGAAGCACTGGCCATCCTATTGCTGTGTCAGAGCTCGCCCTATCAGAGAGCCACCCCTCCCCCAGCACACAAGATGAGCTGGCCTCTCCTGACAGGAAATTAGACAGAGCTAAAGACGCAGACTGAAGACCGATCTTGTGAAGAGATCTTTCAGATTAGTCTTTAGTACTGTAAGAGGTGCACAGTCCATAACTACTTGGACAGTGACACAGTCTATGTTGTTGTTTTCAGCTCTGTACTCCAGCACATTGGTTCTGAAGTGAAACAACAAATACGGGGTTAATGCGCTTACTACTATATCTAGTAAACCGTGTAGAAACTATAGGCCTTTTTATATATAGTCCACCCCCCCCCTCCATTTTAAGGGTCCAAAAGTAATCAGACAAATTAATATAATCTTAAATAAAGTCATCATATTTAGAACTTAGTTGAAAATCCCTTTCATTCGATGACTGCCTGACCCATACACATCATCAGGCACTGAATATCTTCCCTGGTGATGCTCTGCCAGGTCTGTACTAACAGACAACGGAGTGCAAAGCCACAAAACCTTTTCCTTTTTAATATGGGCAGAGCACACTAAACGCTTGCTATGCATTGAGACCGAGAGGGCAGCGGCCGATTGGCTCGCCCTGCCATCTGAGACCGAAGGAGGGTAGGCCGCCTTCTGACTGGGCACGGTTGCTCTCATTTCTGAGACTGAGAGGGCAGCGGCCGGTTTCACTTGGACTGCGCGCCGTCCTCACTTCTACGAACTTCCTTTTCACTTCTACTGGCGACACTTTCCATGTAACCTCCCACCCTTGTCTGGGAGATCACATGCAAACCCATAAATTCCTAAATAGCCAAAACAGGATGTTACACCACTGCAGAACAATCTCTAAATGACCTACCGCTGAAAGTTTCCCATTTCCGGGTGCACACCAGGGATAATAAAGCAGGCACTATGACAGGAATGCCAGCTCTTTCTTTCCACATAGAAACCACAGAGGCCAATCACAGAGTATCAGAGAGGAGCTCCACCAATCACAGAGTGTGTTGGTAATGATTGGCAGAGGACTTTTTGTGATGGGTGGGACAGTGCGTTCTATTGGCAGAGTAGTGTGTGAGATGGGCGGGACACTTGTATGACGGGCAGGACAGTGTGTATAATGGGCGGGGCACTGTGTGTGATGGACAGGCCTTGAGGTTTTTGGCAGAACTCACCATACCCTGATCCTTTTACCTATCACCTCCAGCCACCTGGAGCCAGTTAGCCAATCAGAATCCAGTGAGATGGGCAACAGGAGTGGCCAGGAAGTCAGGATGGCATAGTGGCAGTTCCCCCCACCCTCGCCGCCAGCCAGCTTCATCTGCTGCCACTTCCTGTTCATCCAAAGCCTGGTCTGTACAGTCCACAGGAAAATACAGTGCAGACAGTGCCCATGTATTTTTAATTGGGGGCACCCCATCTCACCTACTGGGGGTGCATCAGCCAAAACCTTCTGCTGATTACTGACAATACAAAAAAAGAAACATCTATTTTTACCAATATTCAGAACCATTTGTTCTTTCATGTGACTATACATTCTTTGTTTAAAATTCTCAGGGACAGGGGAGCTCAATCAGATTTAACCCAGCATCTAAAGAGTTAAAACACCTCAGATGCATATTTCACCCAGGCCTGGGCAGAACATGTCCTCACACAGAGTGCCTGACTGGTGCCTTAGCATGATGTAGCATCTGAGAGCTTCCACGAGGCTGCTTTCATTCAGCACAACGTGCCTGACACTCGCTCCACTCACACGGGCCTGAGCTAAAGCAGATTCCCCTCAGTGTCAGACCCTAAGCATTTATCTCCTGGGTGTGTTCAGCTGCAGCCCCACCCTCTCTGCTCTGGGGAGTCCTGGAGCTCTGGCAAAAGATAACAATGGTTCCCTCTAACTGCTGAAATGGGGAGGGGGGGGGGTCAAGGTCAAGTGGAAGGACTGATACAGAATGACCGCAGTGTACAATAGTGGTTTGGAAACTGGGTTTGGAACTCATAGAAGCGGTTCTGTAGATTGAACGATTGATTGATTGAAAGTCTTTATTGATCATTTAAAATACACAAGGCCCCTCTGTCCAGAGATGCACCAAATGCTGAAAATCATCAAAAGGAAAAATAATTCCATAAAATAACAATATCGACAAATCCCTTTCATATCCACTTCTAAGCATCTAGGATACACAAAACCCCTATTGCTGATGTTAAAATCTATCGAACAAGTTCTCGTCGAGAGTCTGTGTCTGCAAACTGCACACAAAAGAAACACAAAGGAAAGGTAGCTAGCGAAGGAGGTGCTACCTTGAGATGCTCTTAAACTTTTAATTAATGGACGCTGCCGGATGTCTAGTCATGCAGGAGCTGGCATTCAGGGGACATGATGAAATAGAGAATTCTGCTAATGAGAGCGACCACATATAGACCTAGCAGATGCAATTTCACGGTATGACGCTTCACTAGCTGAGCATTTGCAAACATCAGCCGTGTTCACCGGCTCGTAACGATCCGGAATAATTTAATTTCTGCAGTAGCCACCGCTATAAAAAAAAAAATTGAAATCAAAGAAGAGGTAGATGCTGCTCCCTTCTTCTCCGGGCAGACTGATGAGATGTCTGACGTAAACTGTCAGTCACAGCTGCCTGTCAGGGTCTGGTGTGCAGGGGATCGGGGGACCCCACATCTAAGCAACTATCGGACAAAAATATTCCTGTTCTCCCCAGTTGCTCCCGCTGTACAGTCAATAAGTGAAGGTGGATGTGTATAGAAGCAGTTTGGCTTAGTCACCTTTCTCACAGGTACAATAACAGCAGATCACCTGGGATTTTAACCTACAACTGTAAAAGGACATGTCCCCCTTCTGGGTCATCTCCAAGGGAAGCCTTGAGGACAGAGGGGTAAAAATTCCGCTACAATATTAATAATATTAATACCATTTGCCATTGGCTTGGGGTCCTTGAACGTCATCTCTGTATTATTGTGCACAGACGTCCCAAAACAGGCCAGCACACGAGTGCCACTGTCTCTTTAAAAAGCCGTTTCCTTCAATTGTCAAGTGGTGAGCAGGAAAGAGGAAACGATACCCGAAACCGAGGGGGCGATCTATTTAAAAACACCGTGCAGCACTGCTGGTGTCGCTACCCCCCGCGCGGACAGGGCTCGAGCGAAGAAAGGACGCGCGCAGCAGATGGAGCCTCACCAATCGCGCCTGAATGAACCGTGTTATTGATAATCAATATCACGTCCGCTGCTGGATGATTGACACTTCGTACAGTAGCGCTGCAGACAAAACAACAGTATCCGGGGCCTGAATACCTCCAACAGACGGACTGGCAAGAATTTTCTGCGGACACTGAAAAAGGTTACACTATTGTGCATCATTCTGTGGCAGACGGTATAGGCAGTGTCTGCTTCTGCCAAATTATGCGTAACTGAAGGCAAACATCGCATCTAACGGGCCTTCATATTTAGATTACAGAGAAACAGGTGCAGTAGATCATTTTTCAAATAGAAAAAAAATATATATTTTAAAATTCATGAATGCTCTTAAATTTAGGAAGACATGCACTACCACTACGGAATTTGTATATCACGGCTTTTATAAAACGGGGCTTAGAGAGGACGGCAACCCCGTACACATCAAGAGTGGGATTCCTTAGAAGTGCTGGATGCCATCCGCTGTTGGTCAGAAAAGAGAAAATCCTGGAATGTCGTCAGCCATCGAGAGGAAGAGCCTGGAGACTGGCGAGTGAGTGATTAAAAGTATTATTTTTAAGGCGAACAGTTAGCCTATTATTAATATTTTGCGTGAAAGTGTATTTTATTCAAAGTCGATCGGTTCGCATAGGCACACGCTGTGTTGTCTCCTCTACGGTGCGTAGAACCAACCGAGTGCAGTTAACTCGTGAAGTTGGATAATATGTCTAAAATTGCGGAAGAGTGTGTCCAGTGATGAAGCGCATAGGTAGGCGCCTCAGGGAGTCTCTCGCTCAAGAATACTCGGCTACCGAAATGAACCATGTCAGTTAAAATATGTTGTACAATTTCAATTTGGTTATGACACAACATAAATGTAATTTTTCTATAATTCATTTATAGGAATGCAATGTACAGTCAATGTGGCCTATAGAGGATAACTGATACAGCAGCCTAGTGTGTGACGAAACTGCGCATTAAAATAGTTTGTCGTACTTTAATTTGAACTTTAACTGTTGCCGCTAACGGTTAGCTGATATAACACCGTTTTATTAATTGTAAGTAAATGCCGACTTTCCTGCCATTATTGATTTTTCTCCAATGGTTTTGCCAATGTAACAATTCTTATGGCGCCCTCTTGTGGCGTGTTGGCGTACGTGCCCGGCAAACTCACCACTGCGATTCGCAGAGCGCCGAAGTCCCTGGTTAATCTGGCTGCGGCGTGTTTGTACAGGGAGCCTGTGGACGAGGTTCTGCAGATGCCGCCCTCCTTGCTGACCTGCGGCGGCTGCCAGCAGAGCATCGGCGATCGCTTCTTCCTCAAGGCCATCGAGCAGTACTGGCACGAGGACTGCCTGAGTTGCGATCTGTGCGGCTGCCGGTTGGGGGAAGTGGGCCGCCGGCTGTACTACAAACTGGGCCGGAAGTTGTGCCGCCGGGACTACCTCAGGTAGGCTAGCGCCGTGGCTCCCACCTTCTGAACCCACGTTCCCGCTTCCTGTTCAATTCGGACTAAAAAAATCAAAACAATGCAATGGCTACATCCTACAACCTTGGTACAACAATAGATTAACAAATGATCCACGCTTATTTAAAGTGGTATCCCTCATACAAGTTCAAATGTCATTATAATGTTTCTTTTTAAAGTGTACATATTTTACAGTTGGATTTACATTATTACTAGTGTTAATTTGCCTGGTATGATTTTCTATGGAGAAAGTGCAGCCTATAATATACGCAGCTTTCTTTGCTGTTTATCTCATAACTCGCTTGACCTGGTTCTGTAATAAACACCCCGCCCCCGCCCCCCCCGGTTCTCCAGGCTCTTCGGCCAGGACGGGCTCTGTGCGTCCTGCGAGCGGCGGATCCGGGCGTTCGAGATGACGATGCGCGTGCGGGACAAGGTGTACCACCTGGAGTGCTTCAAGTGCGCCGCGTGCCAGAAGCACTTCTGCGTGGGCGACCGCTACCTGCTGGTCAACTCGGACATCGTGTGCGAGCAGGACATCTTCGAGTGGACCAAGCTCAACAGCGCCGCGTAGCCGCCCCCCGGACCGCGCCCCTGAGGGGGTGGGGCTCGAACCCGGGCCCGGGAACATGGGAGTCAGTGCTGGACTCATATTTTATACGAAGACATACTTTTTTTGTAAATCCATTAATATGTAATTTTATATTCACAGACGTACGCACGCAATAAGACATTTTCCTGAATTCAGATTTTTTGGTTGAATGTACCGTCTCATTTAAATATTGTAAGTGCGGTTATTCAACTACAATAATCGGAAAGGCATATAGTATTGCTATTAACAGGATTTGAGCTAAAATAGTATATTAGGTTCAAATATAAAAATCAGCTATTATAAAAAAACCTACTTGCACATCTGAACGGCTCACAGGCTGGCATATTGAATATGTTCAGTAACGATAAGTCTCCATATCTGATACATGAACTCAGTGATGTTCCATTGATGAGTTATTTTAAAGTACAATCTTGAGAATTATTTGCTTAAAAAAAACAAAATGTCATTCAGTTGTAACTGAAATCTGTAATGTGGGGCGTGGGGGGGTCACATGGATACAGGGCTGGGGCAGCGCTCTGTCTGGTTGCTGTTAGGATTGGCTGTGACTGTTAATTTGCCTGTGCCAAACCGGGTCAGATGCGTGTTTGAAATGGAGGACATACTTAAAGTATTCCTTAGATGGTGATACATTTTGAAAACACATTCAAAGATCCCTGGACATTTTTCATGAATCATGTTACTAACCAAGGACTGGAGAATTTTGTTCTGAATATTGATATTTCAAAGCTTTCTTTTAAATAATATGCAGTATTTTTACTGGTGTCTAAATGGAGAAAGTATTTCAAAGAAGACCCAGTTCTGAACCTGTGCACAGGCTAAGGTAACTGTAGACCACTGGAATGTTTAAATAATACAAAAATGTGTCACTTCTAGAAAAGGAGTTATTTGTCTATAAACAAGACACTGAATAAAGAGAGAATTCAATACAATTTGAATTTGAGCCAATTCTGTTTATGCAATGTCACTATACCGACACAAGAGGGCGCCAAAGGATTGTATCTTTAAAAATCTTTGCAAGCATCTTTGGACTTAAGCCTCTGTTTAGTGCAAAGCAAAACATTTAAACTGCAAGCACAAACCCCTAAGACTATGCAAATCACTGACTTGTTCTTTAGTGTTATTCTGTGGGCCACAGTGTGCCAGAGAGGCTTGATGTACATGTCACATGATCAGACTGTGAGGTCATAGTGAGGGCATGATTGGCAGGTGACTGGCATGGATATCTTCCATTTGGCCCACCTCCTCTCCCTGTGATTGAACCTGAGTCTTTGTCAGCCCAATAGCACAGAACCCACCCCCCACCCCTCCCTTCTGAACCTACGCCAGAAGCCATGGAAACGGACAGAGGGAATTATGGGATTAATCAGCACTGTGTCCGAAAAGCTGTTTTCTTAATGCTACACAGGTGAGCTGGGAGACGGAGGTGCTGAAGGGACACAGACACTGAAAATGCCACTGGATGGATCCCTAACAGACACACTTCTAATTAAGAACAGGCCTCACGTGAGACACAGAGCTCCACCCACACTGCCCCAGCCAATCGCAGGCTGTGTCACTTTACATACTGCTGAACTGAGTCAGTTACACTGAGAGATTTCACAACCTGTCTTATCGCATTTTCAGGACACAGATCCATTTATACAGCTTGTAAAAATGCAGCAAAATGCAAAAGTATGCACTTATCAGCTTTGGTCATGGAATCAAACTCAACCTCTGGGCTAATCGGCTCCAACCCTTATGCACTGTTGTAGGGTGTGGATAACCCTTATGCATTGTGATGATAAAAGCATCCGCTAAATAAATATAATGTCAATAAAATTTTACAAGACACCATAAATCTGACTGGCTTGTCAGAGTCAGACTGATAACCACCATCATCTCTCACCTTCCACTACGAAGACACTGCCAGCTGACAAGGTGGAAACACATGTCCAATCACAGCGTTGGACTGGTGTAAACTGATCCCCCAGAATTCTTGCTGCGCAGGGATCACCTGGGCCCTGATCGCAGTCCAGTCAGACGCGAGTGCTGAGTTCAGCGTCCAATCAGAGTGCTCACTGCTGAGACTCTCATGCCCTTGGAGAGCCACAGGGTGCCTGGTTTCTGTTCTCACCTTAAAACTGCCAACCAGTTCAGACTCAGAATGCCAGGTAATACCAGGTGAGTTCTGTGTGCAATCAACTGCTTTAACTGATCCATTAAACGCTGAGTGACAGCCGTCAGCAGTCTCGTTATTCCCACTTCAAACAGCAGATGGCGATAATATCTCTTAAATCAACCACAAGTGGCACAAGGGGGTCATAACAGGGGTAAGAGGGTAAAATAATGGGGCAAAAGACACAGTAAACTTTAACAGAGAATAAAATTAAGAAAACATAATAAAGAAGAAAATAAATATTAAATATTTACATAAAAACTGCCATGATGGAAAACAATTAAAAATGAGGGATAACAGGAGCAGTTTAAGATGCATTTGAGAAACTTTCCTTTTGTGGAATTCAAAGATTTGGTTCAAAATGCTGGAACTGTGGTCTGTGCATGTTCCAAACAACCAAATGCCATGATCCTAAGCCTGAGTTTCATTTTCTCTGTATTATATCTGTTGTCTTGTGTGTTTATGCTTATGCATTGTGTGCAGCCTCTTGGCCAGGACACCCTGGCAAGGGAGATAATAATCGCCACAGGGCTTTCCTGCGAAAATAAAACAATATAAAAACATATAAAAACCTCCAGAGTTCTGGTGGCTCCACCAGATCTCTCAGGCAGGAAAATATTTTGCAATCTGGCAAATTTCAGGAAATGGACCCTGTGCTTTGTCACCGTGCAGAGCATTGAGCCGAAATGGGAAGATGCCGCATCCCCCCCCCCCCCCGCAAAAAAAAGAAAACAAAAAAACAATTCTCTTAAAAGATTTTATAAGGAGACTATTGTCAAACCAGTGCGAGAGTCTGCAAAACCAGCCGTGGAGACCCAAAGGCTCGGCCGGTGCTTGATTTTCACCTTCATCAACAACCGGATTCAGACGCGAGTGAGCATGTGCAGCATGTGTCAGTTAGCCGTGCAATCAACCGCTTTAACTGATCGACGAGCAGCCCATGCGCACCAGGGATACGGGCTCCTGTACCGGTGCAGGAACCTGAATAAAAAAAACACCTGATTCAGCAAATCTAAGCTCTTCACTGAAGACCAGTCAGGTGTTCTGGGCTCGAACACAAGCCTGCAGTCACACTGGCCCTTCTTGGATAAGGCTCCACATAATTGTGAATCCCACAAAGCAGTGAGGTCATCACTCTTGTCTGCTCTGCCCCCCCCCCCCCCCAGGGGTGGAATGAGCTCCCAGAAGAGCAGAGCTTTCGACTAACTTCTGACATGGGCTAGACCTCCTCTTGTCACTCTTTCTCCATTCCCTGACTTCTTTACTCTCCCTCCCCTCTTACTCCCCTCCCTCACTTTCTCTCTTCTCCCTCTTTCTCCCCTTCGCTCCCTCTATCACTCTATTCTAGAAGAGGTAAAGCCTGGTGGTCTGTGACTGTCTGACGGAAACACAGATAGGCCAGAAAGCACGGTCTGAGACTACTAACAACACAATTGTGGACAAATTCTCTCCACCACTGAGGAACCTGCATTCGTAATTCATGAGCTGCACTCGCCAAGCAGAAAACCCCAAAATCTCAGTTAATAGTGCGCTAATCGCTGTAATTAGAGTCATTTCAGGGGCCCAGACCCACGCATGGGCATGCAGGCACAGCTCCGGACGGAGGACTCTAGCTTTTGCGATAGAAGAGGGTCTGATTTTGGGGTGTTGGTGGGTCTGGTTTTGGCAGAAAGGTGAGTCTGGATTTGGGGTGTAGATGGGTCTGATTTTGTGGCGTAGACGGGTCTGATTTTGGGGATTTTGTGAGTCTGGTTCTGGGGTGTAGGTGCGAATAGATTTGGGGGGTAGGATCACGGCTTGTTTGTTACGTGCTTGAAACAGGGGTCCAAGATGAGGTACACCAGGCTTAAGGGCTTCAAGCTAGAACAAGCTGGAGTCCTGCCCCCCAAAAAATCCAATCAGAACACAGAGCCCTGCCCATCTGATAGGTGGGAGACATCACCACGGTAACATCTAGCTCCACCTGACTGTGCTGAGACTGGCCCCTGAATGCACCCAGCTATTTCCTGCCCGGGGGGGTGGAGGGTGGAGCATCGGGGTGGGGGGTGGGGGGGGGAGGGGTCCCGTCACGGTAACATATATTAACCATGAATAAAAACAACCCGAAATAAAGTCTCAAAACAGGCGTCTAGACTTGCCCCAGCCTCACCGTCCCGAACAGGCAAAGTCCCCCCCGCCCAGCAGAGGAAGAGAAAGGGATAAACAGGGCTGACAGGGCAGGAAGTCTGACCTTTGACCCCTGGGGGTTCCTACCCCTGAGCTGTGTGACTGAAGGTTGTTTGGAGCTGTGACTACTTACGCTCATAAGCCATTACCGCCACAGCCGCGGGGGGCTGGGGGGGGGGTGCAGGGGGTGCAGGGGGCTGGGGGGGGGGTGTTGGGGTTTGGGGTGGGGGGGGCAGGTTGCTGACCCGGGGCAGTCACCATAAAGAACCGGCACGCGCTGATCTTATCTCACCCCTGAAATCTGAACTTGGATCAAAACCGGTCCGGGGAGCCAGGGGCATTGTGGGTACTCCAGAGGGAACACACACTCTCCGCTGCCCCGGGACAGGAGGGGTACGGGGGCGGGGGGGCGGGGGGGGGGGGTTCACCGGAGCCAAACAGATTTGGAGCAGAGCCTTCAGAGTCACCTGTAAGTCACAGTCTCGGTTCTGATTGCTGTGAAGCTCCAACTCCTTCATGGTATGGATGCTATTAGTGCACCGATATGTCAAACCTCCTTATAATCTGAAGCACAATGCACTCAAAAAAGGTCTCACGCAAATGTGATGTTAAAGTATGCTCGTGTGTGTGTGTGTGTGTGTGTGTGCATGTGCATGTGCGTTCGTATGTGTGGGAGAGAGAGAGACAGAGCAAGAGAGAGAGAGTGCATGTGAGTGTGTGTGTTTGAGAGAGAGAGAGAGAGGGAGTGTGTGTCGTCTACAGGTGGACAAGATAGATGAAATCAACGATGCACCGCGGTCATCAAAAATACATCTGTTTCAATCACATCAATAGTTCTTACATGTGTTTTTAGGCCATAACTCACGCCGCGCTCTGCGAATCAGCTCCATGTGTACCGCAGACCTTTCATTCCTGCAGCGGCTGATCTGGGATCAGGGCACAGGGGCTGGTCACTACAGGGAGCAAAGGACCCTGGGAGTTACCACTGGATACAGTATACTGGACCCTGGGTGTCAACGCTGGATTTCACTGGACCCTGGGTGTTAAAACTAGATTTCACTGGATCCAAGGATTTGCCACTGGATTTCAGTAGAACCTGGGAGTTCACTACCTGTGAATTTCAACAATGGTCCGCAAACAAAGTGTGCTGCGCCCAGAAACCATTCTAAGAATGCTCTGTCGCACAGCCTCCATTTCCAAAGAGAACTCCCTTACAGACAGTGATTAAATAAGACCCCTGAAAACACCAAATCCCTCTGAATAACTCACACCCCCGAATAACACCAAATCCCTCTGATTAGCTCAGACCCCTGAATAACTCACACCCCTTAATAAATCAGACCCCTGAATAACTCATACCCCTGAATAACTCACACCCCTGAATAACTCAGACCCCTTGTCTCAGCTTGCCTTGCATCGTGGGTCAGTGTTTGTGTTTCATCCTAGCGGAGGTTTTTATTTTTTGGGCGCTCTCACCGTCACAGAGGCCGAAATCCACTCGGATCCGAGAACCAAAACAAGACGTGATCGGCAGATAACACAGGCAGACATTTCTGCAAAACAAGCTAAAACAGAAACACGCTCCCCCTGGTTCCTTTGTGCCCTCTGACGCCACAGACCTCTGGATTCAGCACAGCAAAAATCCGTTAAAAACCTGTGGCAGACATGTAACAGAATACAGAGGGGAGAAATGTAGAAAGAAGAAAATTTTCAACTTTGGGTCTATCAAATGTTATCAATAAAAGGGTGATAACACTGAAGCCCAACCTGGATTCCGTAAGCATTTGTTTTAAATTATGAATTAAGTGTTTGTTTTTGTTCATCACACATTAAATTGCGGTCGCAATGGAGGGGAAAAAAGTGAAGGAAAATAAGAGGCTGAGGAGTTAAGAACAAATGTTGACAGAAAAAGGTGGGAAAACCTTGTTTTTCTGTCTCCTTGCAGTACTATAGTAACATACAAACTGTAGTAACATACAGACCACACATTTCAAACTGGAGTTAGGAATTTTAAAAGCTCTAGCTTTGATTTGAGAAATTCAACTTGGAAGTCAAGATAGTTAACAATTAGCCAAAAAAAAACCCCACATCAGCCTCATAGACTGGTAACATCACAATGTTCCGCTTGGATATTTGTGATTAATAACACCTTATCACTGAATAAGCCATTCCAGTATGAGGAAATAATAAAGCCAGGACATATACCCTCAGTTAAGGGAAATAAAAGTTCAGCCCATGAGGGGTCCCAGTGAAAGCGTGCAAGCAGTAAAGACGGGGGACAGACCAGCATCTCATCGGCCCGGATTTCTCACCTGCTGGGCGGAGGATCGTGGAAACTGATGACCTGTTACTCCATCTGAGAGAGGATTCAGGCCAGCAACATCTGGAGAACAAAGACAAGGTAAAAAGAGAGAGAGAGAGAGAACATGTGTGTGTGTGTGAGAGAGAGAAAGAGAAAGAGGAAGAAAGAGGGCACGGAAGAACGAATAACTATAATATAAAGCTGTTGTCATTCTGACTGATTGTTACGCTTTGGCAATATGCATTTTAAAATGTCATGCCAATTAAGCATTTTGAGTCTGAATTTGAGAATAATATCCAGAGGGGTTGTACGAATCTTTGCGAGCAATAAAAATTAAATGCCTGGTGAGAGGTGTGGCGCAGTCTGAAGCCGAGTCTCGAGCCATACGTGAGTCACCTCATGGAGAGGTTCATCCCCCGCCATTGCACCTTATGAGCTGCGGTCCCATTTCTAGGATTACCCTCTCTCTGCTTTCTACCTGTCTGAACAAAGCACAAAATATTTAAAACAAAATGAATCACTTAATTTCACAAGCAGACTGGAGGCTGTAAACTCCGGGTATTGACAGGCTGAGTTTATGCAAAACAGCGCCACCTGACTTTCAGGACCGGAATCATCGATTGGGCTGCTCGTAACGAGGCCCCCGGCCTGGATTCCATCTCCCCCACTCCTCCTGCTCCCTGCTGTCAAAACCTGCAAAGCCTCCTCTGACGCTTTCTGCTACACACTACACGCTACACAGTACACACTACACGCTACACAGTACACACTACATGCAGCACACTGCACACTACATGCTACACAGTACATACTACATGCTACACACCGCACACTACACGCTACACACTGCACACTACACAGTACACACTACATGCTACACACCGCACACTACACGCTACACAGTACACACTACATGCTGCACACTGCACACTACATGCTACACAGTACACACTACATGCTGCACACTGAACACTACACGCTACACACCGCACACTACATGCTGCACACTACACGCTACACACTACACACTACACGCTACACACCGCACACTACACGCTACACACCACACACTACACGCTACACAGTACACACTACACGCTGCACACTACATGCTACACACTGCACACTACACACATGCTTACACACGAGTGGACTACACAGGTATACAGGCGCTCAATGGGGCTTCAGTCAGGACAGCAGCCTTTGCAGTGAAACAAAAGGGTCTAATAGTGTTTAATTACACTAAACAGGTAGACGCAGTCCAGTGAAAGAGCACTCCTGTGTGTGTGTGTGTGTTTCGCAGTATAAGTATATACTCTGTAGGAGTGAGTCCGATTGTTAGGCCTGTAAAAATAGTCAAATACATTATTTTGTTTCGCTGTAAATTGTGCTCTCCTGCTGTTGTTTTCCAGGAATAGAAAGAGAGGAAGACTCCACACCACCATAAAGCGTCTTTCACGGCCATAAAGTCCTGCACAGAAACCCTAAACCCCCACAGCAGACCCCTCGACAGCCCTCCCAGCCCAGAACTCCCCTCTTCACAATAATGTGATGCCGTAATGAAACTCCTAAAAACCTCCTGAAGACAAATGAGTTCTCCTCCCACGCAGTCTATTACTGAAGTGCCATTGATAGCTGCGGTTCTACAGTCAAAAAAAAAGAAAAACCCTCCCCTACATGCACTGCTCTCTTCGGTGACGTCCTCTTCTAAAAAGAAAAGAACATACATGCGCATGTGCACACGCACACACAACCACAAAAACCCACATTTACACAAAAACACAAGTACACACCAACGACATGCACGCACGTGCGCGCGCACAGCACGCACACACACACACACAACAAGTACATGAAAACACACCAAAACCACAGACGCACCTACACAGGTATGCTCACACTGACACCTGAGTGATGGGCCCTTCTGAAGCCCTTCTGTGGCAGAGACCATGTACTGGGCGTGTCCTCTGGGGCCCCGGTGGTGTCTCTGCCGTGGTGCATTCTGGGTAAGAGAGCTCTGGCGTCTGTCACGCTTACCTCAGAGAGAGGCTGCAATAACAGAGCCCTGAGCTCAGAGAGCCAGGGTCTGGCTTTTCAGAGCAACACCACCGTTCCCCTCTCCTCCCTCCCCAGGGAAGATTAAGGGGAAGGGGGGGGGGTCCTGTCTGTCATTTTCGGGCCGTGCAGATCTGGGACAGCGATAGGCATTCTACTGGGCTCTGCAGCCGAACTGGGGTCAGTGTGAAGACGGGGTGAGAGTGTGTGTGTGTGTGTGTGCGTGTGTGTGTGTGTGTGTGTGTGTGTGTGTGTGTGTGTTTGTGTGTGTGTGTAGTGTTGTGTGTGTGTGTGTGGGTGTGTGTGTGTGTGTGTTTTGTGCAGTTTGTGTGTACACAGCATGTGTCTGTGTGGTGTATGTACACTCCGTGTGTGTGTGCGTGGGTGTGTGTGTGTGTGTGGTGTGTCAAGGTTTTGTGTTACATTGCCATGATCTATTGTGGTGTTGTGGTTTTTCACAATCCTTCGTGATCCTCCACTGGCTGTGTGAGTGGCGGTATGTGTGTAGGTACGTGGGACCAGGTGTGGATGTGACACAGGTGTACATGTGGTGTGTGCATTGCTGTGTACACACGCATGACTCATTGCGAGATGTACACTCCATGTGTGTGTGTGTGTGCATGGGTGTGTGCAGTTTGTGTGTACACTGCATGTGTCTCTGTGTGGTGTGTGTGTGTGTGTGTGTGTCTGTGTGTGGGTGTGTGCCTGGGTGTCCAAAGGAATTTTTTCTTTTTTTTACCTGCCACAGAACTAAATATGACTTAGGATTTTGGCATTTACACCTTCAAAACAATCCTCTCAGTACACCTGAGCTGTGCTCTCAAAGAGCTGGCAGCGGGCATTCCGGGCCGGAGCAATGACTGGAAGGGCTTACCTGGAGGACACAGGAAACAAACACGGAGAGGACACACTCAGGTGTACATGATGGTGTGTGGGGCCTATATACTATATACTATTTCCACGGCACACATGAACTACACACATGCACAGCTGAGAAAGAGCACCTCCAGAAATCTTGCAAGGTTTCATCCGAACTCAGTCGGTGTTCCAACTTGTGAAGTTTCCTGTGAGCTCGATGTCCATGGCACAGTAAGGGGGGGGGAGGCTCATTGGCCCAGAGAGTGCTTCAGCTTTCAATCACCACAATAGACGGGCATTTAACCTGTGAACCCACAATCAGGCAACCCACAGCCGCCCTCCGAGCGCGTGGTTAGTGTTCTGGGTTAGTGAACTGAGCAGCTGGCAGGTACAGGTGGAATCCGGTTCAGGGGAGTGAGAGAAAGAAAGAAAGAAAGAAAGAAAGAGAGAGAAAGGAGATAGAGAAGAAAAAGAAGGATGGAACGGGAGACAGAGAGAGCAACAGGGTGACAGAAAGAGACAGAGAGAAAGAGAGAGAGAGACAGAGAGAGCAGCAGGGGGAAAGGAAGAGAGAGAGAAAAAGAAGAGAGAGAGAAGACAGGGAGAGGGTTGGGAGAGGGAGAGATTTCTTTATTTTTAACAAACCTTTATTGTTCAATTCCACGCCGGCAGTAGGTTAACCTCAATTAGATCTCAGCCTTTTTTCCCTTTAATGTCACAAGAAAAGAAATTCACGAGCATTGCATGAAAAAAATTTAAATTAAATTTTTTTTAAAGGCCGTTAAAAATGCAATTGCACGTCATCACCGACCTGACAACAACCCCCCCTCCCCACACACACACACTATGTTTCCCTACCATATGATTGATTAAAATCTGACATGCAAATTCAATTGTTGTCTCTGTAAGAGAGAGAGAGAGGGTGACAGAGAGAAAGAGAGGAAGAGTTAAAGAAGGAGAGGGAGACAGAGAGAGGGGGGGAGAAAGAGGATGAGTCACAGATTCTCCCAACAGTACTAGAAAAATTAATTTTCTCCTGGGGTTGGTGGTGGTGAGGGGGGGGGGATGTGGTGTTCTGAGCATTATGGCGACTGTTTGAAGTTTCTTTGGGACACCACACTCTCCCGCATTTTCCCATGCATGCAAAATACCCATCCCTCTCACCCTTACCCCCCCCCCCCAATCACCCACCCCCACTCCCCTCCCCACAACAACCATTCCTCTTCCTTATTTAACTTTTTTTAATGTGACTGTAATCAAACCACAACAACATTTCTGAGGTCCAGGCCTTCATCCCCTCCAAATCCCACCAGAGAAAAAAAAAACCTCCCAAAAAAAAAACCTGAGTAGCTTTTTTTGGGACTTCCGGTCCCACCGCCCCGTCCCGACTGCGAAGCCTCCCCGGTGTTCGGCACAGAGCGATGTTCCCCTCGCTGAGCTTCCCAAAGCCGCCTCACCTGGAAGCAATCTGGAGCACAGTCCAAGAGGCTCGGAGTTAAAAAGAGACACCCCCCCCTCCACCCGCCTCCACCCACCCCCCTCTCAACAGTGGGACGGCACTGGTAGCCTGTGTGAGGCTAGAAACGGCTCCTCTGTGATCTTATAAAACAAAGAGAGAGAGAGAGAGAGAGAGAGAGAGAGACAGACAGACAGACAAAGACAGAGAGAGAAAGAGAGAGGCAGACAGACAGACAGACATACAGAGAAAGAGAGAGAGAGAGAGAAAGAGAAACAGATAGACAGACCCGAAAAAGAAGAGGAAGAGACAAATAGAGACAGACAGATAGAGAGGGAAAGAGAGAGAGACGGGGGGGCGGGGGGGGTACATATCGTCCTATCAAACATAGTTAAGCGGATGGCTCTGTAACAGAACTCAGACTCTTACTCTTTTCCTGGGAGAGACACAGATTCAGCCCTGCTGGGGGAACCCTTGCGATTAGACACAGCCCAAGGCCCCGCCTTCCCCACACCCCTCTTCTTCATTGATGAAACAAGGAGCGAACCACTGATAATGTTTTTTTTCCAGACCCATTAAGCATTATATGAGATCATCACCATCGTTACTGACAGCTGTACGATTCCCTCGGGTACCTACATAAGAACACATAATGAGGAGAACAGGCCATGCAGCCCATCTAGAACATAAGAACACATAATGAGGAGAACAGGCCATTCAGCCCATCTAGAACATAAGAATGACATAATGAGGAGAACAGGCCATTCAGCCCATCTAGAACATAAGAACACACAATGAGGAGAACAGGCAATTCAGCCCATCTAGAACATAAGAACACATAATGAGGAGAACAGGCCATTCTGCCCATCTAGAACATAAGAACACATAATGAGGAGAACAGGCCATTCAGCCCATCTAGAACATAAGAATGACATAATGAGGAGAACAGGACATTCAGCCCATCTAGAACATAAGAATGACATAATGAGGAGAACAGGACATTCAGCCCATCTAGAACATAAGAACACATAATGAGGAGAACAGGCCATTCAGCCCATCTAGAACATAAGAACACATAATGAGGAGAACAGGCCATTCAGCCCATCTAGAACATAAGAACACATAATGAGGAGAACAGGCCATTCAGCCCATCTGGAACATAAGAACACATAATGAGGAGAACAAGCCATTCAGCCCATCTGGAACATAAGAACACATAATGAGGAGAACAAGCCATTCAGCCCATCTAGAACATAAGAACACATAATGAGGAGAACAGGCCATTCAGCCCATCTGGAACATAAGAACACACAATGAGGAGAATAGGCCATTCAGCCATCTAGAACATAAGACACATAATGAAGAGACACAGGCCATTCAGCCCATCTAGAACATAAGATACATAATGAGGAGAATAGGCTTCAGCCCATTAGAACTAAGAACACATAATGGGAGAACAGGCCATTCAGCCCATCTAGAACATAAGATGACATAATGAGGAGAATAGGCCATTCAGCCCATCTAGAACATAAGAACACATAATGAGGAGAACAGGCCATTCAGCCCATCTGGAACATAAGAACACATAATGAGGAGAATAGACCATTCAGCCCATCTAGAACATAAGAACACATAATGAGGAGAACAGGCCATTCAGCCCATCCAGGCTAGTCATTTACTGTATGTGCGAACTAGAGAGCATCCAGCACTGCGTCAGGCCGGGACTCGAGCACCTCCAGGGTCCCTACGTTCCACTGCAGGACCTGTCATCCCCTCCGCAACCCCCCCTCCCCCCCCTCCACTATGAGAATGCAGAGGGGCTTCGGAGACCGGCAATTAAACTAAACTGCCGTCCATAGAGGGAGTCCAGCGGGACTTTCTCCTGAGTCAACATGCCAGACCCCATTTCCTCTTCTCTTTTTTCTCTTCCCCCCCACCCTCTCTCTCTCTCTCTTTCTTTCTCTCTCTCTCTATTTCCTCCCTCTATGCCAGGCCCACAGCTACGCTGGGCCGGGGTGGAGCTGGTGTGGATGGGCCCAAATATTTGTGGGGGGGTCATTAATACTGTAGAACCCCCGAGTCATTGAAGAATTGGAAATTGGATGTTGATTGCAAGTGAAATGCGAGTAACTTTTGACAGAAACATCAAATATTACCAATTTTGAGAACTTGGCTGCTTCAGGATGGAGTTTAAATGGACTGGAAATAACAGTAAATAAAAATGGCTGATTTTGTTTTGGTCTTTTTTTTTTTAAACACTCAAATATTCCCAGATTGTGTTATTCTTGCTTTTATACCTGTTCATTTGACAAGTCAGTCTGTACCTCAGGGGTTCAACTCTAATTAGAACCTGGGAACTCATCTCCATGGAAGCATGGTCACTGATAGGCTGCTTACCAGCCAATGAGCTGCCTTGTTCTTTGGCCCTTGGCCCCAAATCATAAACAGACCATGTGGGACTGTAAAACAGGCAAATTCAGAGGCAAGTTGTTGAAAGCTGTTTATTTCTAGACAAAGAAAAGCAATAAACAAGCACGCTCGATGATCGCTGAGTTCAGAGATCTGTGTTTATATGGAGAGTTCCTCACGTTACTGGTGCTGCCATATTCACGGGCAAGCTATCGGGCTGAGAAACTGAATTGCTTCTTCTGAGATAGGCTCCAAGACACCATCGCCAACCGGCCCCGCCCGTCACCAAGCTGCCACTAATTTGATCAATGCGTACATAGACTGACTGACCGTGTTGGTCACAAAGCTACACCCTGAGCCGACCAGAGGAGGATGGGTTCCCCCATTGAGTCTGGTTCCTTCCAAGGTTTCTTCTTATCTGCTACAGGGAGTTTTCCCTTGCTACTGTTCCTTTAGGCTTGTTCCTGTAGGGGGTCTAGGCCAGGGTTGTCTGTGAAACGTATTGTGACAATTGTTTGTGAAATGCGCTATATAAATTAATTTTGATCTGAAGACCTGATAATTGAGGTAGATCAAATGGAGTAAAATTTTCAGAAAAAAGTAGACTACTACAGAAATCAAGAGTAGTGGGTTTGATTCCCACCTGGGCGGAGCAATAATGTGGGGATGTCTGTAAGCTGCTCTGGATAAGAGTGTCTGCTAAACGTAAACCTTTTTAAAAAAAAGGGAACAATCCAGATGACATCCAGGCAGCCCGTTTCTACAGGGCCAATATTCATCATTCAGAGTGAGCTCACCTGTGGCAGTGCTGGGCACATGTGAGGCTGGCCCAGGCGAGCTCCAGCTCTCCGGTGTGGAAAGGTTCACCTGTGATCTGATGATCTGATGATGATGAAGATTCCCAGCTACGGGCCTCTGGAGTTTCTGCGCGTTCCCACCATCTGAATCACCGCTGGAACGCGGCGAACAGACCCTGCACAGACAGCACGGATTCCTAAATGTTAACTTAACGCCGGCCCCTCTCCCTCCGTCTCTCAGGGGTGACCCGTGTTTTTAAAAAAAGCGGCTAAATTTGGGACCAGGCCCCTCTGTGCATTGTCCCGGCAGGATTCCGTCCACGGGACGCGTCGGGGGGGACGACAGAGGCCCCGTTTATTCGCCGCGGTGGCGGTCGGGGGGACATTTTACTGCGGGGGCCGCATGTGATTTTAATTGTGCGATTAGCGGTAATTGAGTCAGCGATCGAAGGGCAGCGAGGCGCTAGGAGGGGGGGGCCGCGGGTCTCAGAGGGACCCTTTGTGCCTGACCTCCGTCTCCACGGATACCTTTAAGCGCCGGTCACAAGCCCCGAGCAGCACGAGGGCCAGCGCCCCCCCCCCCCCAGCCCCCAACCCCCAAACCCCAATGTCCCCACCCCACTGCATAAACCCCCATGCCCCCCACCGTCCAAACCTCCAGCGCACCCCCACCCAAACCCCCACACCCCACGCCCCTCCACCAAAACCCCCATGCCCACCACCCCTACCCCCCAAACCCCTATGCCCCAGTGCCCTCCTACTTCTCCACCAAACCCCCACACCCCAACCCCTCCCCTCCAAACCCCTATGCCCCAGCACCCCCACCCAAACCCCAACACCCCAGATATCAGGGGCATCCTACCTGCCCCAGACGACCCCTGACCAAGCCTGGACCGGCCCAACATCAGCAACACCTTCCACCCTCTCATATCTGGGTCTGTTTCGCTGACCGCCATCGCAGTACCGCGACCCGGTGCCTCACATCATTGTTTTGGGCCAAATTTCCAGCGTTTTTCTGACCAACCAACCTTTAACTAGAGTGTTCTTTTAGAATGCGCTCGGGAGTGAAAGTAGACAGAGAATATCGGATATCGGTGATGCGTCAGTGTGTGTTGACGGTCAGTTTTCAGAGAGCCAGTTCTGTGGGAATTTCGTCCTGAACTTCGGGAACTAATGACTCCTGCCTCTTCTTGGAAAAGTGCTATATGATCTGAAATGACCGCAGTGAGTCAGAACCTGTAGCGAGGCCACCATTGTCTCCCCCGTTGGGACAGAATCTAAAAAAGGTTCAGAGAGACCTCGGTCACCGGCTCGTTCCCGAGTCGGGGGGGGGAGAATATCCTGTCGTGACGCCATCGATCGTGAACGCAGAGCAGAACAGGCCCTGGACTTGTTATTGAGCAACAGCTAATCCAATGCTCTCTCCCCCCCCCTTGGCACACGAGCTCTCTGCTGCGCTCCTGCAGCCCCCCCCCCCAGCGCCGTCTCCTTCCATGAGATCGCACGGAAACGCGAGCCACGCAACCAGGAACCGTTTAGCGTCAATCTGTCCAGGCCTGTGCTGGTCTAACAGGCCTCAATTTTAAAGGATCGCTCTGGCATTACAATAGAGGACCTTTAAAGAAAAAAAAGAAATAAATAATTCGGGGTGCATTACACATTTCGAACAGTCGCACAGTCAAACGGTTCCATGACTAACGTCAAGCCTGTAAACTATCAAGTGGGATAAAGATGAAGAAAAGCATGGCTGAGGGTTTTTTTGCGTCCGGATTTCTGGGGGTTTGAGTCAGGCAGAGCAAAGAGGCACAAAGTGACCCCACCGCACCCGGGTAACGGTCTCCACCCAGAGTTCGGCTCAGCGACGGAGACCTCGCGCTGGCCCCCCCCCGCATGGGTCAGGACGTCAGGCAGACGGCCGCGTCGCGCGACTATCTGATCGCCCGATAAGATCGCGCAGAAGAGACGACTACCCCCCCCCCCCCCCCCCGCTCCGCGGTGTGGAGTCTGACCTTTGACCTCTACTCTGCGGCTGACCCCCCCCCTCTTCTTTCACTGCCTTCTCATCTGAAACCGCGCCCGGCCGCCAGAGCCATCGGAATCCGCAGTCGCCAGGATCTACAGATCCCGAGGAGCAGATTAAAAGATGCTTTCGCTGTGAGCTGAAGGCCCGTCCTTTCAGAACCAGAGCGAACAGACCAAGGAAGAAAAATCACAGGTCTGCGTTTGGACTGCGGCCAGCACTGCAGTCATAGGTCATAAGTCTGTTTTTGTTGAGTCCCCCTGGAAACAATCCACTGGGAAGGGCCATGCTGCAAACTGTCGGCAAACGTGTGTAAAATTTAAAAACAAAGATGGCTGATTGATTAACTCATTGACTGGTTGACTCACAGAATACATGACACGTGTAGAGAGATTTCAGGACTAGTTATATGCTCTAAACTCACGGGGATCGAGTACAGCTGGGAGAGTTGGCCACTGTCTTTTTAAAAAATTACTTTTTGATCGGCTGTAAAACCTCGTTGCCAATCAGTGTATCAGAGTCCTGCTCAGGACGTGGGGCTTAAGGCTACCGCTTGAGCAAAGCAGAAAGGAGTGACAGAGCTTAATGCTGTGTCACACGCTGCGTTAACACATTCCCAGAGTGCACTGCACCACAAGCCGCTTTAACGCACTGAAGGAGAACTCAGTGCACCACGGCAAAGCCCAGCTCTGCTAGACAATACCACCGCCAGTCAGGAGTGCTAGCAAAGATATACCCTTTACTATAAAACTTGACAATAACAGCTACAATAATAATATCAATGATAACTAACACTTTAGCAAGCGAAAATTGGGGGTGGAGGGGGGGCGGGGTTAATGGCTAATCAGATGGCTGGCAGGTTTGAATCTGGGGCTAGACACTGCTGTCATGGCAACACAGCCCAAGCTACTTCCAGTAAAAGCCGCAGAAATGGGAACGACTTTGACAGGGGCTTGACAGAGCTGGACAACACACAGCGAGGGAGAAGTGAGTGAAGGAATATGTTAAAGGGAAGGGGGTGGGGGGGGCTGGTTTCAGAAATAATCAGCGAGAAGCAGCGCAGCCTCTCAGAGGCCTGTCAGGGCTTGGGTTACCCCCACCACATTGGGCCCCACTGTTTATCAGCAGGCTGGGGTAGCTCCAGGCACTCTCAGCCCCCCTGTTCCGTACCCCCCCCCGCCCCCATGTTTCCTCTCTCCCTTCGAACCCGCACCATGCACCCCACCTCTTTCCCTTCAACCGGAGGAAGTCAGGAAACTGCATGGAGAATGGATTTTCTCTGTCCGTTTTTTTGCCGCGGGGTTCTCTGTCCCCCCCCCCCCCCGAAAATGGGATTAATCGGTTGATGTTGTGAGCGTGCCGTGTTTGGTACCGCACCCCCGTTTCTGTGCACCAGAGAACAGTAAGTGGGCCTATTCAGACAGCAGGGGGGTCAAAGTTCACGCTGGATAAAGTCAGCATTACCCCGGAGATGTCATTATTGTCATGTTTTATTATGGGATACGGTCTACTTTAATGCTCATTAAACAATTAACCGCATTTCACAAATGGCAAATGGCATCTCCAAAGGGACAAAAACACGAAAAAAAGAAACGGAAGAGTTGTCTTAATAAGTTCAAAAATAAACGCCCAAAAATATACACCAAACAAAATGCAGTTATTTATGTTCCGGAAAGAGCAAATTACTGAGCTGTGAAAGAACAGGACATGACAACATGTTGGAAGTGTGAATTACATTCCACGCTGCTGCTTATGGGACGCTAGGTTATATTAGTAGGCCTGAAAGCTCAGGGCTCTGGGTGGCTGTGCAGAGAGAGGAGCGGGAATGAGGCATCAGAGAAAGGGCTTAAACCATTTCTTTAAAAAAAAGTCTATATTTAAAAAAAATGTTTTCCTTATTTTCTGTCCAGTTTCATGTGATCTCTGCTATCGATTCAGGAGAGAGCGCACAAGCCGGTGCTGTCTCGCGAAGCACATGATTTCAGCCACTGATTCTTACCACGCGACAGTTTGCAAGCCAGGTTCTCACAGACACGAGTCAGAGGAAGACTCACTTCAGGTGCAGCTCAACAGGTGAACCGCAGGTGAACCGGCCTGACTGACCAGTGGGGGCGGGGTCGATGGCATTGCCCGGCGATGCGACTGGCATGGGCACGGTCCTGATTGGATGGAACATGACGAGCCCCCCCTGCCCCCGGGGGATGAGAAGCATTTTTTGACATGTTTTAAATAAGCCATTTTGAGACGGGGGGGGGGGGGGGGGGGAGGCACATGTTTGTCCCTTTTGAAGATCAGACTCCCTCAGATGCCTCTCCAGGCCCGAGACTCTATTAGGAGAACAAAGACGCAGTCAAACAAACCCGTTTGTATCTGCATTCACGTCACGTTACATTCACATCGCATTACGCTCACATCGCGGTACAGTCACATCGCGTTACAGTCACACTAAATCCAGCCCGTTGAGCGGAAGCTCGGACGCGGGGCGGATTAAGCGAGCGCACGCAGGAAGAGTTCACGGCCGAGAGAGAAGCAGCCGAAGCCGAAGTCATCGGCGTCACAGCCGATAGGATTAGGTAACGCGTAAACCCTCAACTGCGTATAATAACATAACATTAAAATGCCATGGTAGCGCCACGACCCTTAATAACAACGTGAGTTTCAGGCAGACTAATGGGTTTGAGGATATAGCTCAGTGAGTGTGCTTATGCATGCATGTTTGTATGTACATATGTACGTATGTATGCATGTATGTATGTACATATGCATGCACATATGTATGTATGCATGTATGTACATACGTATGTATTAATGTATGTATGCAATTATGTATGTATGTATATATGTATGTACGTATGTATGTATGTACGTACATATGAATGCATGTATGAAATGTAATATTGTATTTTTATTGAGGAGTTAAGCATTGCTGAGCCCAGATGGCCTGCTGCAGATGGCACTGACGGTGCTCAGTTCTCTGTTTACTTACATATTTGCTGTCATGCTTCACGCGGGAGCCTGTTTAATATCAGCGGATCAATGGCTGCTCTGAGAGGACAGCGAGAGACCCGCGGCGAGCGCGCCCCAGCCCTGCGATCGCTCACGTCTCCGTGACGGCTGGGGTTTGGAACCACCGCCTCTTACTCACTTTAATTTTAAACAGTGGGATTTATCCGTCTCTCTCTCCTGTCCGCGCGCATTAAAGGGATCGACGGGGAGGAGCGGCTCGGAGCAGCAGTCAGGGATCGGAGCCAAGCGCGGATTCACTGGGCTGATCGGAGTTCTTACCTCCCGAAGGAACAATGCAACAAGGGCGATCTCAAGCTAATCACAGCGCACTCAGTAGTGCTTTTGAGGGGTGCCACTCCTAACGCTAAACTTTGTGATAATAACAGGGTAATTTACCTACGAATCCAGCCCTCCTACCCCAACGAACACAACTCAAGCCTCCATATAAAACTTGGTCACTCCTGTGGGGGGAAGATAATGT
>NC_057948.1:33606313-33723813 GCF_018555375.3 Anguilla rostrata
CACAGACCCTACACTGTTATACAAACCCTACACTGTCATACTGACTCTATGCTGTCATACAAACCCTACACTGTTATACAGACCCTACACTGTCATACAGACTCTACACTGTCATATAGACTCTACACTGTCATATAGACCCTAAACTGTCATACAGACTCTACACTGTCATACAGACCCTACACTGTCATATAGACCCTACACTGTCATACAGACCCTACACTGTCATACAGACTCTACACTGTCAAACAGACCCTACGGCCTCATACAGACCCTACACTCTCATACAGACCCTACACTGTCATACAGACCCTACACTGTCATACAAACCCTACACTGTCATACAGACCCTACACTGTTGTACAGACCCTACACTGTCATACAGACTCTACACTGTCATATAGACCCTACACTGTCATACAGACTCTACACTGTCATACTGACCCTACACTGTCATATAGACCCTACACTGTTATACAGACCCTACACTGTCATACAGACTCTACGCTGTCATACAAACCCTACACTGTCATACAGACCCTATGCTGTCATACAGACCCTACACTTTCATACTGACCCTATGCTGTCATACAGACCCTACGCTGTCATACAGACCCTACACTGTCATACAGACCCTACACTGTCATACTGACCCTATGCTGTCATACAGACCCTACACTTTCATACTGACCCTATGCTGTCATACAGATCCTACGCTGTCATACAGACCCTACACTGTCATACAGACCCTACACTGTCATACTGACTCTACGGCCTCATACAGACCCTATGCTGTCATACAGATCATACGCTGTGACCCTGTATGCTATCATATGACTCATTCCTCTCTGCCCCTGCCTTGTTTATTCTTAAATCCGCTAACTAGCATAAATAAATGAGTCAGCAAACATAAAAAAAGACTCCAGACCCCACAAAGTGAAACAAAGGCACATGAAGGGGGGCACTGCGTTCAAAACATTTGCCAAAATGGTAACATTACCGAATTCCCAACCTGTGCACATGTCCACGCTCCCTGACCTTTGACCTCTCCTGTGAATGGTCTTCAGAGCCCCGCCCACTCCCCCCACCCCCCCCAGCTCCACCAAGCTGGACCCCGGCAGATGTGTCCTCAACGGCCCGGTGGTCGGTCAGCTAGAGGCGGAGCGGACAGGGTCAAAGGTCACTGCGATGACAGCACAGACCTTACGGCAAGAGTCTCGCTATTCCCCCGCAACCAAAAAATAGGGAGGGGAGGGGGGGTGAGGGCAATGGGATTGACTGTCTGGCTGTCCCACCCCTCAACATAAACCTAAAAAAAACCACCAAGAATAAGAGACGTAGGAATCATGGTGTCCTTTGGGCAAACGGGGAGTGGTCACAAGGTGAGCCCGTGAGGTCACGAGCAGAGAATGTGATTGGGCGTCTGGCTCAGAGAGGTCTGGCCTGTGTGCCTCTTAGCTCCTGTTTCACCCTCTAACCGCCCCCCCCACCCTACCCCCCCCCGGCATCTCGTGGCCCCCGTGTCCGGGCCGCGGTGGGAAGATGCGTTGGGGTCACCCAACATTCGGGGTTCTGTTACAACCCAAACACAAGAGCTGGGGGGGGGGGGGAGGCTGTGTCAAAAGAAAAAAAAAAAAAGAAGAAAGGAATGAACTGTGTTCTTGCTCCCTGTCTCTGCTGTGCTCGAACCGTAGGCCGACTTTTCTCCACTCCTCTATCTCCCCCCGTCCCTCCCTCTGAACTGGAACTATCTGTCCACTCAATAAAACTGCAGGGCCCATTTCCCAGAATTCAAAGCAGCGTGACGGCATTGAAGAACAGTCTGCAGTGACTTCGGCGATCCTGGTTGAGATCAACTACGCTTCAGTTTTTTTTACGGTGTTGTGAGATAAACAGGAAAAAGGGAGCAATGTTCAGAGGGTGAAGAGAGAAAAGCACAAAACCTGTGCATCTGAACTTCACATCGACCAATCATCAAACACCTTTCCACAGCTCAATTCATAAGGAGAGAGGAGGCTTTTTAGCAAACCCAGCGCTACGTAGCGGTACATCGGCAGGAGCCAGAAAGAGAGAGCGCCCAGCAGCCCTCCGCCATGACAGATGCAGCGTTGAAACGCTTTCCCACGGACAGGGACACATGCAGAGCCAGAGACTGGCGGGGGGGGGGGGGGGGGGGGGGGCAGAAGGGATAATGCAAACCACAAAACCATGACTGCCTAAATTTCTACAGTGGATCAATATGAACACACTGTTCAGATCTAAATCACGCAGAAAGTGAGAGAAAGTGAGAGAAAGCGAGCGAGAAAGAGAGGACAGAGAGCAATACAGAGCGTGCGCAAGAGAGAGTGATTGGATTCTGCACCATCACCTGCATGGTGATGTAGTTGGGGGTCAAGGTCTTTGGGGCTTACCAGAGTCAGAGCCAAAAAGAGGTCTCATCTCACAAGCCCACAACTTAAAGGCAATCATCACAGAAAGAGCTAGAGGTTCAGTAAGGAGGTTCTGCTTAAAGTAGCAGATGGGTTTCAGGGTGAAGTTTTAAATGAAGCCTATTTGCAAATGTTCCCTCAAAGTGTAGGAGGTAGAGGAGTGTTAGCACTGTGAGTAGCACGTTAGCACTGTGAGGGGAAACATTAGTACCATGAGGAGAGCATTAGCACTGTGAGCAGAGCGTTAGCACTGTGAGCAGAGCATTAGCACTGTGAGGAGCACGTTAGCACTGTGAGCAGAGCATTAGCACGGTGAGGAGAAACGTTAGCATGGTGAGCAGAGCATTAGCACTGTGAGCAGAGCGTTAGCACTGTGAGCAGAGCGTTAGCACTGTGAGGAGCACGTTAGCACAGTGAGCAGAGCATTAGCACTGTGAGCAGAGCGTTAGCCCTGTGAGGAGCACGTTAGCACTGTGAGGAGAGCATTAGCACTGTGAGGAGAGCGTTAGCACTGTGAGGAGCACGTTAGCACTGTGAGCAGAGCATTAGCACGGTGAGGAGAAACGTTAGCATGGTGAGCAGAGCGTTAGCACAGTGAGCAGAGCGTTAGCACTGTGAGCAGAGCATTAGCACTGTGAGGAGAGCGTTAGCACTGTGAGCAGAGCATTAGCACGGTGAGGAGAAACGTTAGCATGGTGAGCAGAGCGTTAGCACAGTGAGCAGAGCGTTAGCACTGTGAGCAGAGCATTAGCACTGTGAGGACAGCGTTAGCACTGTGAGCAGAGCGTTAGCACTGTGAGGAGCACGTTAGCACTGTGAGCAGAGCATTAGCACTGTGAGGAGCACGTTAGCACTGTGAGCAGAGCATTAGCACTGTGAGGAGAAACGTTAGCACTGTGAGCAGAGCATTAGCACTGTGAGGAGCACGTTAGCACTGTGAGCAGAGCATTAGCACTGTGAGGAGAGCGTTAGCACTGTGAGCAGAGCATTAGCATGGTGAGGAGAAACGTTAGCATGGTGAGCAGAGCGTTAGCACAGTGAGCAGAGCGTTAGCACTGTGAGGAGAAACGTTAGCACTGTGAGCAGAGCATTAGCACTGAGAGGAGCACGTTAGCACTGTGAGCAGAGCATTAGCATGGTGAGGAGAAACGTTAGCACAGTGAGCAGAGCATTAGCATGGTGAGGAGAAACGTTAGCATGGTGAGCGGAGCGTTAGCACTGTGAGGAGCACGTTAGCACTGTGAGGAGCACGTTAGCACTGTGAGCAGAGCGTTAGCACAGTGAGGACAGCGTTAGCACAATAAGGAGCGCTCACAGGCCCACCAGCCCAGCTCCCCAACTCTCCGACTCTCCTCAGGGCCCCGGGATGGGGTTTCAAAGCCGAGCGCTGAAGTGTGTGGTGGGGCCTTGAACACCAGCACCCTCCCATTAGTGGGTTCTTACTGTTGAAAGGCATTTTCAGAACAGCACTCCTGGCACAGAGACATTCTCCCCCCCCCCCCCCCCACCCCCACCCTAAAAAAAGAGATGGTTTCCGTGGGTGATATAAAGGGAAAACCTACGACCGCTTGTTTTAGCACCGTAGAGAGTTCTGCACCTCTCCTCCATCTCAGGGTTAAGTGGCCATTCTCTCTGCTGAGGAGCTTCCCGATGGCCGGAGCTCTACTAAACACATACGGAGATCTCGACATGCACTCAGATACTAGAAGCCTTGGGACATGAACGCATGCACACACACACACACACCCACCCACACAAGCACTCACACGCACATGCACACACAGACCCCCGCACACACACACACACACACCCACACAAGCACTCACACGCACATGCACACACAGACCCCCGCACACACACACACACACCCACACAAGCACTCACACGCACATGCACACACAGACCCCCGCACACACACACACACACACCCACACAAGCACTCACACGCACAAGCACACACAGACCCCCGCACACACACACACACACACCCACACAAGCACTCACACGCACATGCACCCACACAAGCACTCACACGCACATGCACACACAGACACCCGCACACACACATACAAACACGCACATACAGACACACAAAAGCACATGCGCATATATGCACACACATACCCATGCATGTGCACAAGCATTCACACACACACACACACACACAGGTGGACACATGCATGGACACACATACATACAAATGAAAACACACACACACATGCACATATGTGCACACATGCACGCATGCTCGCATTCAAGACAGACACACACAGCTCAGTCACTGCGTTGGAGGGAATTTATGAAGTGTGAATTTATTTAAACAAAATGCCTTTCTGTAAACTCCATTTTCATTTAATTGGGCTATTAGACTGTTTGGACATTAGACCAGACAGAATTAAATTCAATTAAATTTTTGAATTGTCTCTCTCTAAACACACACACACACACACACACACACAACAAATCAAATGTGAAACACACGAAATGGGGCCAGAGTTCATCTAAATTCTGACTTGATTATGTTTAACTACAATAAAAACAATTACTGCATAATTCTTGGTGTCCCTGAGCAAAAAAAAAACAAAAAACAAATAGTCAAACACGTTTCCAGATGCACTTGTGCTAGTGCTGGCGTGAAACTGGGATTTTATTTTGTTTGTTTGTCCTTCAGATTTAAAACAGGAAACAAACCCATCATTACTGCTACAGTGAATATCTTCCGAATTTCCAGTCACATTGGAGCGCTGGAGTTCTGTGTTCAGAGTCCAAAGACGTGAATTTTACTGGAGCTTGCAACAAATAAATATGCATTCCATTTTAGCCGACACCCAGATTAAATCTAACTACACTGGGCTTTTCGCCATAAATATTGACCCACTCATTTAGAAGAAAAAACTTAAACAGAGAACAAATAAACTTGAGGTTCCAATCTGGCGAGAATATGGGGACCCAAAAATAAATAAATAAATAAAACGACACAACAAAACAAATCAGTAAACAGAACTAAAATCTGTTCTGCAATCATGAGTTTAAGAAAGTATAGCAATGGTATGACACTATTTCCTGTACAACGTCAAGAATTTTTATATTTGTACATACTGACTACATGTCTTCTAAGACCTAAAGGTCGCACAGTATTTCTGTTTATGGTTCACATGTTTTCACTGTCCTGTCCATTTTACTGTTCCTTCAATTACAGACAATCACCACAAACTAATTAATCAAAAACATTACTCCACCCAAAGTACATTTACTACAGCAAATTAATACTGTAATTTACAGGGTAAGTAACACATTACCAGCTCTCTTTACAGACAAAAAGTATCATTACATTACGCAAGATAAAAAGTACTGTCAGTGTGGGACGCTAAAACCAGTTTAAATCATTTGACCATTAATACAAATGTCACTTAATATGAATTTCACGATAAATGTAACCAAATGAAACTTTTTTTTTTTAGATTTTTAAAATAAGCTTTAAAATGTCATATTTTAAATGACATTTTAATTTTAAAGAATCTGGACAGGCAAGTTCTGGTGTCGGGGAAAAGAGGCTTAAATGGTATTAAAGCTATTTTTTCCTTTTAAAAGAAAAATAAAGTACATGGAGAAACATGCCAGGAGAAGAAATGAACAACTGGGATAGCCAACGAAAGGTCGGAAGTATAAAGGTAGCCAGGGTAGGACTTCTCTCACAACCAAAAATATATTTTTCATGGAGACGAAGAGGGAAAGGAAGAGGGAGCTCCGTGTTCCTTTTTTCCCAATTGCGAGCACCCGGCTTCCAATTAGCTGTCCTTGAATGTGAATCACGATTTTTTTTTAAAGGAAAAAAAAGACCCAAAGCACGGCTTCTCAGCCTGCTGCATTAGGCTGAACGTTGCCTGACCCTCACCGAAGCCTCAGCGCTTTTAAAAACACGTCAAAAATCGGACGCCTCTACCCAGAATGCCCCGGGGCAGCCCGACGACCTTCTTCAGCTTTCCCCTTCAACTGGAGCGTCGGCCAGATAAAGTTTGTTCTCAAAGGCTGCGGGTTCACCTGAATTTACATACATTTCAGGGCCCTGAAATACCCTGTAGTGTTGGCACTGAGTACACTGGCAAAGAACTTAACATCTGGCTTTTCCCAAAAAGCCTTAATAAAATGATATTTATTATATTTACAATAAATATGTATCATATATTATATTTTTTAAAAGTATATACAGGATATATATACATTTATTCAGAATATTCTGCCTGCCTGCAACCGATTTTCATCGCATTAAAAGCGAGTTCAGGATTTTTACTGTTTTTCCACGTCACACACACGCACATTCTTTTTGAGTACAGGTGTGTGGCAGAGGATCTACTGAGAGGGGAAAAGGTGCTGGCTCACTGGTGTAGAGCTCAACACCGCGCTTATTTACACACGAGCAAACAAACCGACAAGATTTCACCTCAGAGGTCTTCCTCAGGTCACAGTAAGGACGCGAACAGCAGCCCTGTATAAACAACGGTTCATAAGAGCTTGGGCATTTTCCATCGACAAATTAGACAAATTGGATAATGGATGAGTCACAATCCAGGGTGCTTGACAACTCTGAAAACAGAGAAAGCTGTATGCTGGAGTCAATGGATCTCACAAAAGAATATCACCAGATATCCCTCCACCCAAAAAAAAAAAAAAAAACAATACAACAATGGAAACTGAAAACATGATTTTTTTTTTCCAAGGGACTGAAGCTATTTTAGGGAGCCCCCACTCCCCCATTCCAAATCCCATTGACCCAAACAACCAGGACGGCAGTTTTTAAGGAGCTAAATTATAGGGGAGAGCTTCGGCCATACGTGCAGCGCTGCTAAAATATGTGAAGCATGCGCCATTCACATGCCGGTGGTTGATTGTTAAGCGCTAGCAGTGTGATTGATCGAACTCGCTATTCCGTCTCTCCCTGCTTTCCGAAAAATCCCGCTGTTGCTGCTGCGGCAGTGAAATCCGGGAAGAACCAGGCCAGCACCCACTGTGGTACCTTTCGGTTCTGTTTGACCCAAACTTTCTCCCCCCCCCCCCCCCACCTTTTTTTTGGAGGTGAGACTGAGGTGTGCTGTGTTTTATAGATGACACTTTTGGGCAACATGAGAGAGGAGCAGGGTGGGGGGGGTTGGGACTTCTGAGGTTTTGCCTTCATTTGGTCTTGAGTAGCAGCAAGTTTAACTTACTGTTCAGAACTAAACAGGGATTTTCCTTGGGGGGGGGGGGGCGGGTACGCCATTCTTGAATGTAAAATAAGCAGAAACGCATCAGATAATGGTTTCCAGTGCGGCCTCGTATGAGAGCCATGGTGAGGGGGTGTAGGGGTCTCATCCTAACCCCCCCACTTTAAGTGTGATGGAGGATCTTCAATGTGCAGCCCCCCGCAACCCAGGCAGGGTGTGCTCTGAATTTGATGAAGTGGGCTAACCCAGACCCCACCCCCCAGAACTAACTGATAATATCGCTATAAGATGAATCTGCAGTTCGGGAAAAAAGTATTCCCAAACCAATCGCACATGGGCCACATTATTTATTTTGATTTTCGCAAATCCTAAATAACCTTTCATCTTTCGGGGGGCGACGCTCCCGTGCCGGGCCAGCCTGGGCCTCCTGACATCGTTCCCGTACCTGACGTGAGGGACTTAAACCAGGTGTCCGGGAGAGACCCAGGCAGGACCCAAAGGCTCGAAAAAAAAGCAGCTCGACGTCAGCCTCGAAACTTCACCACTACAGACTCGTACCGCAGCCCGAAATGGTTCCCTCGCCGAAAGTTATGAATGAATGGAGAGGAACAGAACGGCATGAAATTGGAATTGCATGCATGGAACTGGAACAGGATAGAACGGAGTGGAAATGGAACGGAATGGGGTGTAAACATACCATACGTTTGTGCACATAAAAAGGGGACAATTTGCCCCCTATTCACTGAATAAGGGTTAAATTACTTTAGACCAAAAAAAAAGGAGAGGAAAAAAAAGAGAATACTGACTACTTTTCGGTCTCCTGCCTTGGTCCCGTTTATTAAATTAAAGATCAGTACAACCACTGCCCCCCCCCCCTTTGCCCCCCCTTCTCAGTTTAATTTGATCAGAAAATCTGCTGACGCAGTCTGTCCCCAGCTCATGTGAAACCAATTTCAGCTACACGTTCAGATCTGGAGCCGAGAGACAGATCGGCTCATCCCTCTCCCCAAATCTGGAGCTGAGAGACAGATCCTTCTCCCCAAAATCTGGAGCTGAGAGACAGATCCTTCACCCCAAATCCAGGGCTGGGGGAAGAATCGGCTCGTCCTGCATCCCAAATCTGACCCAAAGACCCCTGGCTGCCATAGCATGGGGGAGGGGGGGGACAGGGAGATGTGGGGGCACTGGCCACTTGCCACCTTAATGGGGTCAAAGGTCAAATGGACCTGAGAGCAGCCTGCAGAGGGCGCTATACATTATGCCACCTGCACACCCACAGCCCCCTTTCAGCACTGGATTACCACTGGTTTATCAGTCAGCCCACTGTCAATCACCTTCTCACAATATCCACCCCTCACCCTAATGCTCACTCACTGAACGCGGTGTAAAAAAATTTCATAGTGTTCATATCATGAAGTGTGTTTCTAGTGTGTTTCTTTTGCACCTCTGCACCTTGAACTAATGCACTTGTTGTACGTCGCTCTGGATAAGAGCGTCTGCTAAATGCCTGTAATGTAATATCATAAAAATTCATTAATATTTAATCATTGGAAAGGTACGATATCAAACATTCAAATTTCAAAATGTAAGGTTACGGGCTCTGTTCCCAAACCTAGTGAACCACTTTCTACCGCTACAAGCATAAGCTTCACCAGGCATAACTACCAGCTAGCCAACACGATGTTCTACAGTACAGACTAGAGTGCTCAAGAGAAATTGAAAAAGGAATTCCCAGCATTCCTGCGCCTGAATAAGGCGTCAGATAGAGGTTGGCATGGCAACAGAATTGGCATGCCCAACACACAACTTTTCTCTGTTCATTGACCACAGTGTTGTTTGTCGCTTACACCGGTGCGCAAAACGTTTCCGTTATTCAAGAGAACATCTGCCGCAATGGAGACTGTGAAATCTGACCTTTCAAAAAAAATAATGAATGCTTTTCCTCTGCATCACATGACGGTCAACGTGTCCTGTGATCTTCGCTTGAATTTTTTAACTAAATAAGTAAAATGTGATCTCTTAGCACTAAACTATATATTTGGGAAACATTCAATGCATTGCTCATTTTACCCCCCCACCCTTCAAAAAAATAAATAAATAAATAAATAAATATGGCAAAAAGAAAAAACACAAAAAACACCTTTATTTGTTCACCCTCGCTCTTGCGTTTATGCACAGTATGAGGGGTTTTCCATAATTTTTCTTAAATGCAACAATTATGGAATCGTTGGTACATCGCGCATAAATAATAATAACACAAGAGCCGCATTGTGAAGCTCAGCGAGATCCGATACAGCCGAAGGCCATCTTCTACATGGATAGTCCACGTTTCCTCAACGAGAACGGGAAAACGAGCCGACGCCAACAGTGGTCCTTTTGAGAAGAGGAAGAAGAAGAAGAAAAAAAAAACATTTGTTTAAAATGTCACTGCTTGAATGACGTGCGGATCGGTTGTGCTCGTGCCCGGCCTTGTTATGGTGGTGTGTTTTGTGTTAGAAACAGGCTGCTTAATGGCACCGATCAGTGGTCTCGCCAAAATAAAACAGGAGTCGTATGTAACTCTAGACTCGACCAGTACGTCTAAGCGTTCAACAACTCAAATAAATAGTAAGATATGACTTCAAAAATCATTTGTCACTTGAAACCAGAAGGAAAAATCGCTGAGTCTAAACGTTCTTTATTTTTTTTCTTGAAGTGCTACACAATAGCGCTCGATTACAGACAAGTCCGGAGTTCAATTATGTCGTATGCAATTTTCATATCTAACATTTTACAAGACTGAAAACCATGCCGTGGTGCAATAAAATGTTACAAACTGCAGAAAATAGCTTTTTTTCTATTTAACTTAAATCATAGAAGTCGATTTCAAACCGGATGAATTAATTGGGGAATCCACGGAGATAATGACACCTTGGACACGAAATTGCACAGCAGTTTATTTTACTTTAATTTCCTCGCCAGTTGACCATAAAAACACCACATTAAAAAGCAGTTTAAAAACTTGCGTTCATCCAAGAACACAATTCACTCCAACTCACTGAGAAGATGCTCCTGTCTTTACACAATAGCTGCTGCGTAATCGTCGGAGTTCCACACCATTCTAAAACATCCACAGTGACCCAATTATCGGCAGACGCGCGCAGAAAACGCGTTACGCAGTCAGGCGACACAAAACATTCCTATAATGACATTACTTGTTGGATGTACAGATCAGATGATCCTGTTTCGGTCGTATATGAGTAAGGTTATCGCATGTTCACAGCTCAAAACAGCATTTGCGCTGAAAGATCACGACCCAGCACGTGCGGTAAACACAGCGTGACCGGTTTCCAGCGTGCTCCTGTGACTCCCAACAGAGTCGTTCAGTTGCGCTGTGCGTCAGCTGCGTCTCCAAGGTCGCAGAAGCCTGACCCCGTGGAACGGATCGGCTTAAACACGTTGAGCTAAGAATTGTACGTGGCGTTCAAATCGACACACCAAGCGTTTAACAAAATTATTTATGTTGAAATCAAGGACTCAAAATTGAACGGATGCTCTTTTCCCCTGACGTTTCTTGTGGGCGACAGGCTACCGTCTGAGAACAACGTTGCCAATTCTTCTTTCTCTCGCGCCACGACGTATTATTTCAGCCAAAAGGGGAGAATGGGAGGCCCTCGCCACGGGCTATGGTTCACATTGGTGAGATCCATCTCTCAGTCTACGAAACGGGTCGCTGTCTCACTCATATCCGTGTTTTAAAAAAAAAATTATACCACCATACACAAATAGCAGACCCGCCCGTCTACTGGAAATCACTGATGACACGAGCTAAATGGAACATAACTCTAATCAGTTGCAGCGCTTAAGAGAGAGGGGAATGAATGCAGAGGAAATTCTGATGTTTAACGGTTTATTAACGTCTTTCCTTATTTATTTTAAGTGTATGAAAGTTTTTTTTCTTTTTTTTTTACAAGTAGATTCTTAATTTTTTTTTTGTTCGCTGTCCGTATACAAAAGGACTTCTTTTATTTCTCTCGGACGTAATTCCAAGCGTGTGGAACATTATTACATGGATGTTCCAGACGCAGTCTCGGAAACAATCTAGTGATATATCTGCGGCTGCGGAGTAGTTTTGGCCATTTTCCCGCCCATTATCGCAGCTCGGCGGTGCGCATACAAAGTGGGCTCTTGAGGTTTTGGGGAGCTCCTGCAATGGCAGTCTGGCAGTGAAGTTTCCATTAAACAATACCCAGGGATTCACCAGCCCATCGCCAGAAGAGAACATATATTTGTCCTAAAAAAACACAGAGGCACAAAGTTTTAGATCAAAGGAGTATACTTTTCAGAGGTACTTTGCATCAACAGCAAGTTCCACAAGTACTAGCAAGCACGAGTTAAGTACTAGTAACTATATTTCCTATTGTTGATGAACACAGTATTGTACTTAGACTTGGACTGTTTGGATGGTAGATGTTGACAGATCTAGTTTTCCATTATAAAAGGCCAAAACAATCTCTCAAGGACACGCTGATTTAAAATAAATATGCCAACACCACCATCTCTCCTAAACATTATTTTCGTTGTTTTTTTTTCTTTTTTTGGAAAACTTGCGCAACTATGGCCTCGTTGTTTGAGAATGCACCCAGACACGTGGGCACCAATCAGAAAGCGTCCTCCTTCACTGAACACAGAACATGCTCTCACCCAGAGCAGCTTACAATAGGAGAAATGCACTGTACATGCACCTGATTAATACGGAACCAAAGTACAGATCCTGAATGCATACAGATGAGAGGCCAGTCTGACAAGGAAAGGCTCAGGTCTCTCCTGGAAGCAGGTGCTAGAACACAGAACGTCAGGCTCTAGAAGACAGCTCAGGCTGCCTAGAATGTCAGGCACTAGAACACAGCTCAGGCTGCTTAGAACGTCAGGCACTAGAACACAGCTCAGGCTGCTTAGAACGTCAGGCACTAGAACACAGCTCAGGCTGCTTAGAACGTCAGGCACTAGAACACAGCTCAGGCTGCTTAGAACGTCAGGCACTAGAACACAGCTCAGGCTGCTTAGAACGTCAGGGACTAGAACACAGCTCAAGCTGCTCGGAATGTCAGGTGTTAGAACGTCAGGCGCTATAACACAGCTCAGGCTGCCTAGAACGTCAGGCACTAGAACACAGCTCAAGCTGCCTAGAACGTCAGGCACTAGAACACAGCTCAAGCTGCTTAGAACGTCAGGCACTAGAACACAGCTCAGGCTGCTTAGAACGTCAGGCACTAGAACACAGCTCAGGCTGCTTAGAACGTCAGGCACTAGAACACAGCTCAGGCTGCTTAGAACGTCAGGCACTAGAACACAGCTCAGGCTGCTTAGAACGTCAGGCACTAGAACACAGCTCAGGCTGCTTTGAATGTCAGGCACTAGAACTCAGCTCAAGCTGCTTAGAACGTCAGGCACTAGAACTCAGCTCAGGCTGCTTAGAACGTCAGGCACTAGAACTCAGCTCAGGCTGCTTAGAACATCAGGTTATGCTGGTGTAGTCTTCTCTTTATGGTCGTCTTTGACACATCTATCCCTACATCTTGGAGAGTGCTCTTGATCTGTTTGGCGGTCAAAAAGAGGTTTTTCTTCACAACTGAAGGTATTATTCGGTCACCGGCTGCAGTGGTCGTCTGTGGTCTGCCAGGTTCGTTTGCAATCGCTGAGCTCACCAGTGCATTCCTGCTTCTTAGCAATGTGCAAAAACAGGTTGATTCTGACACACCCAATATTTTGGCCATGTCTCTGATCGATTTGTTCTGATTTTACCAGCCCAATATGGCTTGCATAACATTGTCATTGTGACATGCTGACAGACAACAGCAACAAACTCCAAATGCAAATTCCACCCCCGGAATGAACTCTAGACCTTTTTTTTTTTTTTTTAGTTTTGTTGTGCATGAACTAATGACCCAAAACACACAGCTGGCCAAGAAACAGCTGAGCTGCCAATTGTCCTCTTACGTTTGGTCCCCCAAAATGGGGGGGGGGCACACACACATATAAAAAGGGCTAGAATTCCTACGTGGTTCACCAGATGTGGATGAAAACACCTAAAAATTAAAGCTGACAGTCGACAGTTTAAGCTCATATTTGTTGTTTCATTTCAAATCCAACGTGCTGGAGTGCAGAGCCAAAACAAAAAAAAATTGTGTCACTCTTAAAATACTTGCGGAATGCACTGCGCAGAAACACAAACCCAATGCACTCCGTTCGCCCTGTCTTCCCACTTTCACACTTTATTATCGCCTTTTTTAATCTACTTGGATTCTCCTCTATGAAACGGAAATAGCCAGTTTTCCAAGGACGGTCGTCAAGGAAACAATATCTTTAAATTCAATCGGACATCCGTCATAAGGGTCACAAAACAGCAGCGAACTGTCACTAACTCACAGATAAACCAACAGAAAATGAGCCCTTGCAGTTCAGAGCCAGATTAATACGGCATGCAGTTCATAGGGCCAGGGTTCGAAAATCCACCAGAGGGTTTTTAATATTAAAACTATGATGACAAATGTGGCGCAGTCTCACTAATGGATGCTTGCGCTGCTAGTAAGGGGAAATAGTGGGGGGGGGACGGGGAATCAAACCCCACCCCCCCACCACCACCCCCCCAAACCCTCCGCACCCCAAATGTTCCAGGACAGACGCCATTCTCCCTCCCTCCCTCCCTCAGCAGCAGAGTCTCTCCCTCTTTATCAGCACGTAATCCCTCAGCCTTTCCGATTCATCACCGGCCGCCCGCTCCGCTTCATGAGAAAACGAGAGAAATCACCCGCGGCCGCGGCTCGTCGCTTTCGCCGGCAGAGCGGCGTGTAACCCGACCCCCTCGCCCGCGCTCGCTCGCCCCCCCCCCCGCTCCCTTCTTTAAAGAACGGGTGAAATAATCGATTCGCTGTCACGACGAGGGGCGCTGCTGTGCGATCGTTAGTGAGCCAACCGCAGCGAGGCGGCCTGTCCTTCTGCGGAGTATTACACGCCAGCGCGCTTATTTGTTTTGGGGGGAAAAAAGAAAGATTTTGATGTATTCATAGCTGACAAATGCCTCCGTGTATTCAGTTGCCTTTGCGAGGGCGGCCATTTTGGTTTTCTGTGTTTGACCTACTGGTGAACGTTGGGGTGAATATGAGGCCTAATGTTGTTTTTGAGAACTTAAGAGGCCTACTGTCGGACTGGTCTGTTCATATATCTACTGCGCGGAAGAAAGAAAAAAACAAGATGATTTAGAAAATTTAGAAAGGTTCTACACAATGTCAAAAGTTTCAGTTTTAAGAAGAAAGTTTTATACATTTGGAGAAATGTGACATTACAGAAGTACAGTAAATAACGGGAGTAAAAACATAAAACAAAAATAGCACAACGTCACTAGCATATCGATTCATTTTACAATCAAATCCAATCATGAATGATCTCAGAATGCCGCAAATCAAATGTTTAAAATGGAGTACCAATAGATATTCCATCACTGCCTCTTCAACTAACACCACACAGTGAAATGTGTACTACTAACTAGTACAACTAATACACTAGACAGTGAAATGTACACTACTAATTAGTACAACTAATGCGTTTGTACAGAAAATTATTTTGTGAAATAATTTTTTTCACAGAGAAGATATTGGTGATTGGAAAGAAGCTAAAGCATTTAATTATTGGAAATAATCTTTTCCAATTGTCATGCCTATGTACTAGAAAAGCATATGTATCCTTCACACGTGATTAAATACATTAGAAACATCAAAAATCGAAATGATAAACTCGGAAAGGAAAATAAAACATTCGCTATCACTACGTGCACATCTATTATAATGTGTATACATTACAAAATAGTCATGTCCACACTCTCTCATACCACTAGCGGTCCATTTACAAATTTATGATATTACTGGAGTTATTATGAAATACAGAAAGTTAGGCGCGGGCAGGAAATGTATGTTACACATTTAAGGCCTTTTTGATCCATCCATTCCTGCAAAAACATGAGATGTTTTCATACGCTTAAGCAGACCGTATATTTGGTGAATTTTTTTCAGATTAACTTTCACCGTGATTGTAGATCGTGCCGATGCGTACTGTACAGCCGGCTGAAGGACAGACAAGCGCCCCCCCCCCCCCCACCCCGACCGCCTCAGAGCTCGGCTCCCCAAAACCATCGTGGGTTTGCTTCAGATTACAGTAATTAGACCGGCGTAGGCTGAGCGGGGGTTTCCTCTTTATGAGAATATGACGCTCGCGCACACGGCGTCAGTTATTTAGGGGCAGGTGGCGGGTTTGTTCAATAGGGCCAGAAGAGAGAGAGAGAGAGACGTATCAATAACCCTCCAATCACCCAGGAACACGCTTTGAGGAGCCCACAAAATGGTGGCAAAGTGCCCCCCTCCCTGCCCCTGATCTCCCCCCCCCCCAAAAGAAAAAGGAATGGAATGGGCACATGGTTTTTATAATAAAACGATTACAGTAAGTGAGGCTCGGGACACGTTTCCCCCCCCCCAGAATGAAAGGAGATGGAATGACGCTTGTGGCAAATGGAGGGGGGGGGACACCACACTCTGGCCATGCCAGTGGAAATATGAAACATATAATGATAAACGTATCATAAACATATAATCCATGTCATTTTTTTTGCGGAGGGCCAGTAATAAGTTACTTAGCGCCACGGGCTGTTCCAAAGGCTTGCACTCTCCCTGCCCCCTCCCCACCACCCTGTTTCTCAGACGGCAGTTGCATTCTGGGAAACAGGCAGGGGTTTTTCACACCATTGAGACGAGGTTCATCTGGCAGGACTTATGTCTGGCTCGAGATGAGGCCTGACCGAGGTTGCCATCGCGGGGAACAATCCCCCAAACGCAGGGGAATCTTGAAAGGTTCTTGGGGAATGTTTCAGAGCGGATCGCCTGGGAATCAACACAGGTGGGGGGATTTCAGGGAGGTATGGATGGAGGATCTCTCTTCACTGCTTCATATGCGAAGCAACTAAATATTGGGGATTTTGGGGGACTATTTTTGTGGGAATACAACTCCAGGCGTCTGGCAACTCTGAGGGGGAACAGAAGAAGTCGGTTTGAAGTGCAGCAACTGAGCAGATTTATATTCTAACAAATAAGAGAAACTTCCAAGTGACGCAGGCCACCAATGACCCCTTTGGGATGGAAAAACTGAAGAAGATTCATGACCTCACAGACTTGGCACACACGTTTTCTAACGTCCTCCACGTGTACAATGGCGCTTCACGAACAGCACCACCACCAGGGACCTGCTACACCATTAGACTGCAGTACCAGGGACTATTTAGCATTCTGTCATCTGTGAGGACAATGACTTTGCTGTTCCACTTAGCCACTACCAAAAATAAAACCTTCAGCTGCAGCGTTTGTCAGAGCTCGCCATGTGTAATATCTTAAAGATGAAACCCCATTTCGCTGCGCATTACGTTTTTTAATATTACTGCGGCTTGCAGAGGTATTTGTCATGAGATGTATGAGATGTGGCATACAAGTGGAAGTAAACAGAGATGAATGTTTCCTGATTAGTTCCTCCGTATTGGCTGAAAATAGAAACATGACGTCCAAGGCGCATCTGTTGAGCCGATATCTATGGTACTTCTCTATCGGTCCCTGCATTTCGGACAGACAGATATCTGTGGTACTGCTCTATCAGCACCTGTGTTTCTGACAGGCAGATATCTATGGTACTGCTCTATCAGCAACTGTGTTTCAGACAGGCAGAGCTAGAGGACCAGGCAAACATGGCTGCCCTTTCTTCAGTGATACTGAAGAGGAGCAGGAGGAGAGAGAGTCATTTGTACCCCCCGGGTCCCATTGGCTGATGACTTCTTGATCCAGTCTGGCCTCTAGAGTAACCAGGTGATGTTGGAGTCGTTTCTTCTGTTCTATCAGCTTTGGTATTTTCGACTGCTTTTTGGATGACGACCAAACCTGAATGTCATGTGTTCATGCATTTATACCAAAGCAGCCTACTTTTGCAAAATTGCTTGGGATGACACAATCAAAGCTCTAAACCAATCATTTTTCATTTGACAAGCCGGGTGAGGGTTCAAAGGTAGGGTAATGTCATATTAATTAATAATTAATAAAATAATTAATCATAATAAATAAGGTAATTCATAGGTTCAGGAGACAAAATTCTTTGTCTATTTATTTGTTTAGCCTCAAACCATGTGTCTGATTTACAAAGAAAAAACATTTGAATACGACAAAAAAAAATCATGAACATGAATGCATTTTTTGGCTGTTTTGGTAAACCTTTCGTTCGCCTTTTTGATACAAGGCATTTTTTTTGTGTCCATTCGTCTTCAGGCTTTCCAAAGGATCAGTCACCAAAACGAAGATTGTTCCTCCATCTGCGATCCCATACAGAATTCCTCGGGGAAAAGAATGAGGTCACGGCAGGGGAGGAGGCCAGAAAACCTCACCAGCAGAGCTTTCCTTCATATCCACGGCATCAGATATACATTCGAAAAAACTATCCGGTTACAGGAATGCATGTGACACATCCCGCACATCACAGTGAGCGCCTGTCAGTCAGCAACAACTACAACGACAAAAAATAATACCGAATGTAATGTTCTCCTATGAAGAGAAGGGAAACAGGAACAGAACCCGTTTTCAAAGGAAGGGTAAACAGTCACACGTAAGTGAGACACAGACCAATTCTGCCTGTTATCTGGAGACACCAGTGCGTAAACAGACAGGCACTTTTTTTAGCCACCTAACTCTGTCCCTGTCCAAACAGGGAGAGAGGTCCTGCACCCCGGTGTTTCGCTCTGTCTGGTGGTTTTGCATTTTTACTGCTGCAGAGTAGCTACATCAGCTGCGGCTGCACACTCGTCCTATGTACGTACATTACATTACATTACATTACAGGCATTTAGCAGACGCTCTTATCCAGAGCGATTTACACAACTTTTTACATAGCATTTTACATTGTATCCATTTATACAGCTGGATATATACTGACGCAATTTCGGTTAAGTACCTTGCTCAAGGGTACAACGGCAGTGTCCTACCCGGGAATCGAACCTACGACCTGTCGGTTACAAGCCCAGTTCCTTACCCACTGAGCTACACTCCGTACATGCAGGCACGCACGGAAGTACACACGGATACAAGGCCAAGCACAGAAACACCTGTGTACACACACACAGTGCATACGCGCCCTCCTTATAAACAGACTGTTTTGTACAGCACAGAGGACCTAACCGTAGCAATGCAACGTGACCTGTCTCTGGCTGTGATGCAAAAACACAAACATGACATCACATCTGAAAAAACCTGCGCAGAATGACAGCCATGTCTGCTAGGAATGGGGGGCGGGGGCGGGAGGGAGGGGATTTGGGGGCCCCTGCTCTTAAAACACCATGCCACCACTGTGGCTCTATCTGTGCTGGTCTATTTTAAGATTTCCTGTCTATATTTAGTTTGATTTTTAAATAAATATAAAAAAACCCTCATGTCTTGTTCCCGAGTCAGCCATAACGGATCCATCCCTGGACCCACAAAAGCAGTCTCAGCTGGCTGATTATGTGAATGTAAGTGTGAAGAGTGTCATTCTTTAAGCCAAGTCACGGTGCCCCATTTTTAGCGCCTATAAGAGGGTGACACTAAGTTCCGCCACTTCCTTTCTTTGGATCGGTCTTTTTCATTTAAAAAAAAAAAAAAAAAAAAAAATGGCTTCTGTGGCTTCCACAGCCTTGGCCACGGACATTTCCGAAGACAAACATCCCGAAGCTCGCTGAATGCATTCGTCTGTTACTCCTGACTGAGATTCACCACGCGGGCCGGCTAATTCAGCTTTCAGTACACACACGCACTGACGGGACCCCAAACTGTGCCACTGAGCAAAAGTGGCAGGAAGTGCTCCGGGGGACGTTAATCAGCGTCGCGCCACAATTTAGCCCAAGGGCATTAAATACATGCAGTGTACACAGCTGATGTCGAAAAAGGCCTACCGTTTGCTGGCTTTTCAGCAGAGCACAAAGTGCAGGCGTCCAGTATAAACACAGCATACGGGAAGATAAACAATCAAACAGAAAAAGTATGCAGAAAAAAAAATCTGAATCTTTCATAGTGCCCCATGGTGCAGTACTCGCAAATTTTTTAGGATTATATTTGGTCATACTGATGGGCCGGAGGGACTGAAGCAGGAACAAGGTAAAATATTGGAAAACGTCCATCTTAATTTAAAGTTCAAGGGCAGACTGCAGCAATTTGAGGGAAAATATTTTACTCACAGAACCAGGGAAGGTTTTTTATAGCCTTTCAGCATTTCAATATTCAAATTTTGTTGTATGTTGAATGATGCTGTGTACGTACATTTTATTGGATACAGTGAAAGTGAACATTTAAATTTTAAACAACAACTTGTGTCCTGTTCAGGAAAATGAGAATAAGCTGGCCACATGAGCTACACAATGAGAGTTTCCAGGCTGCTCCCCTAATGAAATCTGTGGAGGATTTGGAGTTTGGATGGGGGAACTTCCATCAAAGCATTTAGAAAAAGAGCACAAGTTGCATTTGGCTACGCAAAACATCTTTGTTGAGTAGGCAGTTCAGATGGGATATAAAGATCTATAGGGTGCACATGGGAAAAGGTCAAGGTTTTGTGTGGGAAATGCATCTCGTTTTATGCTGTAACGTTTTTCATACAAAAGAAGGATTGCCTGATAAAAATGTAAGATGTTATTTTTTTAAACTTCGTTGAAAACACTGCAAATGTATTCGTATTAATGTTCTGATTGAGAGAACCTGACATATAAATCGGTTCCCGTTTAGCCAACAGACGCTTTTGCGCAAACCAATTTAGTAAAATGAAATGCTAAACTAACAGAACACCACCCACCTGTCAGTACATAGAGCTAGACACTGCTATCTTTCACATGACCTCTGACCTATTCCACGTTATCCCGCAAAAGAAATAAGTCAATCATAATAAGCAATGTATAAGAACATACTCAGGATAATTGTGACATTGCATCATTCTGAAGAACTTCAAATTAGTTTTACTGTGGCTATTATATATGTATGACAGCAGATTTCACAAGGTTTCAATAATTTTGCTTGACATTTTAGGACTATAATTTAAATACCGTGCATATAAAGGCCAACGCAAATGTGTCAAATAAAATAAGTTAATATTTTTATTATTTAAATTTGACACTGATTAAACCCAGGTCTGCCCAGGACTCATAGTATATGCCCAACTGAAAAAGATGAAATCAATAAACAGATTTTAAAAGGATAAACCGATTTAACCTGTTGAAGCTGATTTAATTTTAGGTTTAATTTGAAAACATCAACCACATCTTCTAGTCATCACATCATAAAATGTTGAGTATCATAATATAGTTTTTGCTAAATTACTTGACCGAGTAAAATAAAAAATACATAGACCATAATTTGACATGTTATTTCAGTTGTAGTTGGAATAGTGGCCCAATGCAACAACTACTTTCATTATTATTATTATTATTAATATTATTATTATTATTGTTGTTGTTGTTGTTGTTGTTGTTGTTGCTTGAGCAAGAGTTTGGAAAAAATGCAAACAGAATATAGCAAAAAAAAAAAAAAGATTTTAATATAAAGCACCGAATTCTTAAAGAAAACGGAAATATTAGGGGTTATTAGGAGAAAGATATTCTAATACAGCGGGCCGCGCGGGAAAAATGTACCTACATTTAAGCAACCAACGAACATCTTGACAGGTGCAACATAAATAATAAGAGATTTGCGTATTTTAAAGCCCTGTTCTCAGTAAATGCCTAACACCTATATTAAATTTACGGCAATTGTAACTAATTAAATTTAAAAGGAGATGCCTATCTATAATACATAACATTAAAAAATAAGAAAATAAGAATATTTTACATAAAAACGATTGATTCATATTCCCCCAATCGCATGTCAGTAGTTTATTTTGCTGAGAAGAGAGTTTGTGAACCAATTATTAGGCTACTATTTATTTTGTGATGGGCTACCGCTCAATATAGAATGAAGCACGAACTTCAGAGTCAGCGTACTCAGTTAACAATAATAACGGTAATTTATAATGGTAAGGGCAGCAATGATGAATGAATTTGAGAATAGCTTGTTACTGGTGAAACAGAATATTGTATTGTTAGCCAACCGTAAATTCCGATTTTTAATGAAATCTCAACTTTGTTACAAATAAGATTTGCAACAAATAAAAAAAGATATTACCGCGTGGAAATGTCGAGATCAATAATGTGTAGCAACATGATTAATCAGCCTATGTGAAGGAAACTTTTCCGGTGGAAATTATCACCACGGCTTATGCATCCCCCCAATTATTGATACTCAGAACAGCGACTGGGGAAAGCTCTGCTACAGCGGCCTCACGGATATGTGCTCAATTTAAACCTATAAGGAACGCAATTGTCGATAACTTGCTTTATGCCATCTTTCATAGCAATGCCAAATGCTTTGCTTCAACTTGCTGGTCAACAATCAACAGAGCACACATGAACATCATCTTGAAAAGAAAAAGTGGATTAAGAGAATAGTTAAATAGATATAAAAACGTTTAACGGAAACGGATAACCCCTATTGAAAAGCCACGCTATAGATGTGATTCTAGATAAAAAACAATTGCTAAACACCATAGCTTTTACACTGTAGTCTACTGAATATATCCAAAATTCCGAGGGTACAAAGTTCATAAATAATCACAGATGAGAATAATAGTTTCGGATGAGAATAACCAAATAGAGTCTGAAAAAACACTAAAAATGGATCACCGACGATTATTTTGAATTTGCTCTTTCCACAATAAAGTAATTCGGTTAGTTCTCACGCGGTAATTTCCCGTTTTGGCCGCATTGCAGTCACTCGTTAAGAAATCATTCGACATTCGAGCGCGTTTAATTCTCCTGATTATGGCCATCCTAATAAATGTGAAGAAATCGAATCAAATAAAACAAATTAATTACAGCCTCTTCAAGTGTACAATTTGCATATTTGTGGAAATTATGATTTTGAAACATAGTCTACTGTACTTCTTGAAGTTACCGTGAAGGAACACATCGGGAATGCAATACGATCCTATCACTCTGTAGGGTGAAAAACCGCCGGCTAATTCACCTCATTCGGTTTTTATTATTTTTAAGAAATACCACACTGACTTTGATCTTGCATGTAATGCAGTGAATGGGTCTGAAACTCCACTAAGAACAGGACCAACGGTAAATTTCGCAGTTAACGCACAAATTAATAAACTGGATTACGTGGTACATCTAACATGAAACGGCTCAACCAAACTTTTACTAAACTTTTTATTCTAAATAACGTGCCGACATTCTAAAAATGGCATAGATAGATTTTGATCACTATGTTTTTGCTCAAGACCAGTAAAATTACAGATGAGTGCAATGTTATTATGTTGCATAAAAATCTAAAAGCAGTTTCAACCATATCTATTGATATCGGTTTATAGAAAACTGGTGTCTATGATGGTATAATTTTTAGGATGGAAGAAAAAACGCTAGTAGCTTGGAATTATTTGACTTCTGTGTTCAGGCACTGCCAGCGTCCACCTGACTGGAGACAGAAGAATTCCCTGGAATATGAATGTATAACATGTTCACAGACACCCGCACCCCTCTCTCCCCCCCCCGCTCCTCCCCCCACGCTGCTGAGAAAATCTGCTGCGCGGATGGAAACCTTTAATGACAATTATTTCCTACGCGCGTCGAAAGAAGACAATATAACATTTGTTTTGTATTCGGGGGGAGCCTATTTACAAACTTTGAAAACCGACATTACGGCTATTAGGTGTGAGCACCACCGGACAAACTTGACCGTCAAGTGAGGTAACTCCATGGGGGTAATCACGTCCACAGTGTTTCCGAAAAAGGCCATAAAATTGCATACCATGTACCTGAGGGTAAGCTAACACAGATAACAAAACATAATATGGACACATAAAAAGTAAATAAGAAATAAATGAAAAACCAATTTCACTGCAAGACCTGAATTATTTTCAGACGATTTATCCACTTCAGATGGCAATGCCACCTTTAATTCCAAAATTGAGTTCAACACCTGAAATTGCACTTTTCTGCTTAACTTACTGCATGTTTCACTTGTTGTACCGCAAAGCGTTCAAGAATATGTTAAAAGGACACCTTCAACGTACAGACGACAACCCATTTTGAAATGTTTTCAATTTAAAACCTCAATGTTGGCATCGTTCTGGCTCACGAACCCAGCCAACTGATAAAGTGGAAGATAGCTTGGCAGATGTACTATAACGCACTGACGGCACGCCGATGTAAACTCTGATTGCATTTGTTTGTGAAATAAACATTTTAAATGCTGATGCGCGGTATTGTGTTATGTTTGAATCGGGACTGGGCCGCCCACGGCACAATATGGGAAGAGGTCGGCAGTCTCATTATCTTTAAAAACATGTCTATGTCTGTATGAAATCTAAACACTAAGATTACTGGGAGAGCTCCAGAATTATGTGGCACGATTATTAACTGCAAAAATAACCCTAATTGGAATGTTTTCCAGTTCATTTCGTAAATTATTTTCGCAAAATTAAATGGAATGTAGGCCGACATAAATCCATTCATAGCTCGTTCATATAATAATTCAGTGGGTTTGCAGATAACCCATATTTAACATTTCATTCATTAGTTTAAAAAAGGGCTCTTACAGCACGTCAAGAGGCGGCAGAGGGGGGAACCCACAGAATAAATAACAGTACTCACATATAACTGACGTGCGCCATTAATGTCAGTGGTGAGAATTGAGTTCACCTTTGTTGTCGGATTTCCTCTCTGGTTTAAACTGCACTGCTTGGCCTCTCGCGCACAACGGTTTCGGGTTTCTGGCACGCAAGGGGCAGCGCGTGGGTTTACCTCAAGTTGATATATGCAGCAATTCTACGAACGGGGGCACACAAAACTGGATACATTCTACAACTCACTTGTAAATAAATGCAACGTTTAAGCATGCGCATAAAATTAGGAAGGCACTGACAGACACACCGGGGGCGGAGGAAAAGATCACATATTGCTTTTCAAAGAGTCTGAAATACTACTACTACCCGGACTCATAAAATTATACCACTTACATGCTCATAATTACAATGCAACAACAACAGCTGAGATGCTTTTATGATATGAGTTGTATTCACGCGGGCACTGAAAGTGTGGTATTATTAAAACAGCGACAGGGGACGCAACCTTTTCCTCTGATGGGAATTTAGCGCCAGAAATAATTTCCTGTAAAAGCTCTGATATGAGATTCTCAAACAAATATATTTGATCCTTGTGGACAAGTTTAAAGCGCTGCTCTCTGGATGATTTTTTTTTTTACTTCTACAAAATAACAAATCTAACTCTCTTGGCGTCCTCGAGCCACGGCATCACTCAAGGGACCGTTATTTCCACGAGCCTTTGAAATCCATACGCACGCGTATATTCTCATAAACCTGGGGTTTGTCTTCCCGCCGAGCTTCCAAGGCGTGAATAAACAACGCAGGACACTTGAGTCGCTCCCCGGGAAGATTCTTGTACATTTTAGACCACCCCCCCTCCCCCCCCCCCCAAAATAAAAAAAACTTTCTGCACAAAAACGCTGAGTGGAAAACCAATCTTAAAAGTGTCCAAACAGCACATACGCAGACATGTAATTAAATTTAGCTCAGTTCAGAGGAAGATTCTCTTTCTCAGTTCTCCTTTCCCTGGACAAAAAAGAAAAAAAAGGTATCAAGTGCCCCACTTGATAAACCATTGCGAATGAGCTGGGTCACTAAATTGCTCTTTTCTCTGGCCTTCACATCCAATCAGTCATATATTCATATCCTAATTATATTAATGTCATGTGTTGTGTACCCCTCCCCCACATGCGCATTTACAACAAAACTGATTTCTCTCTCTCCTAAGTCAAGATCTGACCTCACTCACTCATCGCATCTACATAATAACTGAGGCCAGGTCCTTAGTTTATACTTTAAACCCGGGAGTTCTGGGCAGCGTCTTCGGCAGAAAGAGGCATTTTTTGTTTCTTCTCTAAACCTTAAGGGGGCTTTCTAGCTTTTGGTCAGCCTGAAGTTTCTGGAAAACATCTGAATCATTTTATAACCAACCCCAGCTGCTGCGCCTGTGTGTGTGTGTGTGTGTGTGCGTGTGTGTGAGGGTGGTGTGTGTGTGTGTCTGTTTTTCCGTGAGGAAGAGGGAAAGAGGGAAGAGAGTATCTGTTTGCCCCGCTCTCCAGAAAGGAAAGAGGGGGGAAAAACTGGACATCCTTTTTCGCCTCATTTTTTTTTAGGAATGAACGCCGAGACGTGCGTCTCATACTGCGATATGACATCCATGGATTCATATTATAGCCCGTCTGCGCCGCAAGTTAGGGATCACCAGGCGAACCCGTTTAGGACATTCCAAGCGAGTGACACCAAATACAGCCCCACTTTCCTAACCAACAAAGGACAGGCTTATGGGGAAAAGTCGCGAAGCCCGTTCCAGCAGGATTGCCAGTCATTGGATGCCACAGTGGCGGAAGGCACCTTTAACAAATACCACCTCTTCGTGCAGAGATCGTCCTGTAAAACGCCTCCCGAAGGAAGCAAACTCCACCAGGAAAGCGGACACAACGGAGCGCTCATCTCCTGCTATGGTAAGTCGCCTACCCACGAGAGCCACGATAAATTGCGCGCTAATACCCAAGATATACAGAGTCCCCCATCTAAATGCATATTACCGGGAATCTGCGTCCCTAGCCGTAGTATGGACCCATTTCCACAGAACAGGCCATTGCAGCTTGTACGTTTGCAAATAAAACAACTCCGGAAAAAAAGTGCATCGCGGGTCATCAAATGGTGCATACGAGCAAAGCAGGCGAGGAGGGTTAGGGCGCAGTTCCCTTATCAGCGACGGTAGAGCTCGCATTTTTACCTGTGTGGGATGCGTCCTGGAGGAGCTGATCTAGAGTGCAAAGGGGCATGATATGACACCCTTGCCATTAATTTTCGATATAATCGCCTTTCTCAATAAACGGAGCGACAGCATGTTTGCCCATGGTATGTTTGATGTGCCGTTGCATGTCACCAATCCCAGCTGAATTATTACAGAATCTCAATTACGTACTCGGTTTGGTAGGGAGCTGCAGGTCCAAGGCCCAGTCTTGCTGTCGCTATCACTGACGCTGTTATTCGGAGTGCTAACAACTGCATCAAAGCATCGGACACTAAATGATAATTTCCAAAACAAATGCAGGGTACTTCACAACTTACTACCAATATTATAGCCACAACTATGCAAGTAACACAATTATGAAGAGGCATAACATTACCGACTATTAAATTTTCCCTTTAACGAATGAATTAAATTATGTTTAATGCGATAATCTACATTACAATCCTTAATACTGGAGCTGAATCGGACAATTGAATTAACACGTTTGCAGACAGAGACAATAAATACGAAGCGTCGCAATTACATAAGCAGCCCTGCGACGGTTATTAGAAAAGAAGCAAGCAAAAAAATACAATATTCCAACAGCTCGCAGAATACTTTTAAAAATATATAAATGCAAGATAGGCTATATTAAATTTGACACAATTCTACTTAATTTCACAAAGTTAACGTTACAGTGTTCAGCGAAACATTCCATCTGAGACTGAGTATGGCTTCCCATTGGAAAAGAAGCCATTGATCATCGCTCAACCCTGCTTCCACAAACGAGACAGAACAGACAGGCGCATCTAGAACAAGGACAAAGCAAGGGCAAATTATAACGGCACTTTTAGGATACAAGGATAGCTTCGTCACTTTGTCATGGCCCACGATATTATGCTTACATTTTTAAACAAAACGGGAAGTGAGAGCTAATTACAGGAAAATAATTAGGCTAAGTACAATGGTACTGTCATCCAGCCCATCAAAACACAACTATAACCTTGACATCAAATTCATTAACAGAATTCAAACGATTCTAAAAGTTTCAGTACCCTCATGTAGTAATTGTCATCGTGCTAAAATACGTAGGTCACACTGAAATTCCACAATAAGCTACGCGTAAAACTAAGAGTGTTAACATGGATCCGTCCCGCAATGATTAAAAATACATTCATAACTTACATTAGGCCACCGGTCAATAATTTACTTTACATGATGGAGTACAGGTCTGATGGTACTCTACTAATGTCAAACACGTGCTGGACAAATTTTATTTTTGCAAACAAAATTATTTTGATTCCTCTTTGTATAATGTCAATACACATGCTTAACTGAAAAGAAACAAAAACGGACGAACGAAAATGGTCATGAGTTGTCAAATCATGGCTACCTTATAATTATTATTTTAATTTGCGGCACCCTGCCTAATAAACAAAGACATTTACACACCTGCAAAAGTCAATACATTGCTATATTCACAAAACATAAACCATAAAGAACAAGAAAGCACGTCGCGCGTAGAAATCTACTTTTATGGTTGCCATTAATGTTAGCCACAATAGCAGCATGTCGGATATTTACTTGATAGTTTACAGTCCCCTTCTTTAGTGAAACTATAGCTCTATGGCTGGAAAGTTCATTTCTACAGTTAAAAAATGAACACAACTGCCGCTAAATTAAAAGCCTGGCAGCGTGGGTAAAGACTTTGGTGTGAGGACACTCACACAAAAGCAAACAACTAAACATAACATATATAAACCATATTTTCTAAGAAGCAGTGACTGGGACATGTTTATCGCTGTTATCGTTATTTAGGCTACAGCACCCAATGATATTACCTTCTTGCCTTTAATTTCGGAACTGGCCATGAACAGAAACTAAAATACAGACATTAGAAAAGCCGCAATCATTTGCCCACATTTCCACATGTGTGATAACACTTGGAAATGCTGCGTGAAACCTAAATAAATTAATAAATAAAATAAATAACAGTCAATACCATACCAATATAAAACCGATTATGTTCTGCAGTAAATAACCCAATTAGCGCATAGATTATTATTATTATCATTTTTGACAATTTTATTTTGGTCTCATGTTTCAAAGTTTCCACAAATTCTTGCACAAAGCATTTGTTTTCTTAATTAATGTATTATGAAATTAAAATAGCGCTAGGAAAAAACTTCTGTAATCCTGTCACCATAAACATTTTCGGTTTTCCATATTTCAACTAAAGACAAGCCATATCAAATAAATTAATTAATCGTGTTAGCAAAATATGATCACTTTTACACAGGCGTTTACATATGCATTTCTACGGGGGAGTAACTCGAAAAATATTATCTTTAAGGACACACAGGTGACATTCATACCTTGAACATTTAATTTCACCACTGACAAGCGAAAGACAAAAACAAAACGTGGATTAAAACGAAACCTTTCGTTATATGCAATTCATTTGTATGAAAAATCTGGACCCCACACAAATAAACACATTCGAGGTTATCCCCGTGTTTCGCCATGCAAGTCTACATATATTCACACAGTGCCTGAGCATTCATTAATTTAAACGCTTTAAATGAGGCGCAAGGTAAAACGTGAAATTTGTCAGAGTTGACTTGACACTGAACATTGCACTCCGTGCGTTTTTTTTTCTTCTATGACGAGAGGAATAACAATGTTCAACGTTAAATCTCATCAAACAAACAATCCCTAAGACTGGTGATCTCTCATACCGTCATCTAGTCTTTTGAAAATGTTTCGTGTCAATATAATCATGATATATTTTTCGCTCGGGTTCCAAAAGAACTGAACCCATGTCAGCCTGCCGCGCGGATTTGAGCAGCTTCAAACCCAAAAGCACATTTTTCTACCACGAGCCCGTCAACCTCAAAGACATGTAAGTCGCCTCGCGTACAGCTGAAGTTTCTGTAGTAAAATTACACACCCTTTTCACCTGCATGATTTTTAGTTCGAATTTTCCAGAGTTCTGTCGCCTAGACTGCAGTTTGCAATTTAGCAACGAAGCGCGGAGTCGCGTGACGCTTTACCTTGCAAAAATGTTTTTGACATTTGCCATCCACGTGTGCTGCAGAATTTTGAAAAGAAAGTTTAAGCCCCCGAAACATCTGGCTCTGAAATAACATCTTCCATGTGTGCTCTGAGCCGAAGATACCCAAATACTATAACCTTGCCTCCAATAAATTTTTTTAAAGCGCTTCTCCGACAATAAAACGCCGCAGCAGTGTGTGCTTCTATCCTTAAAAAATTATATTAAATCAAAATGTTAAAGCTTCCCCCGACTGGGCAAGCAATTTATGTTGATGCTACTCATAAAAAAATGCGCGTAAAATTAGGTCTCCGCTTGGTGACACTGATTTAAGTCAAACGAAAGATATGAAGGGGAAGATATCAATGTCAAGATGATCGTCAAAAACGCACAGTCGGGGCACTGTTAAAGTGATTTAATGTAAAGCTAGAAAGATTAATGAATGCAGCCACCGCAATTATCCTCTGACGGCTTACATTTGTGACTCACATTGCCAAAGAGAAGTTATTATATCACATTATTATTATTATTATTATTGTTATTATTGTTATTATTGAGTTCTTCTAATTAAAATGGATGGGACTACATCTTCAAAGACCAAAACTGAGTGCAACGGTGCCGTTCCCTCTTGGACATACCTACAAACCGAAGTCGGGTGAAGTTAACTCCCCTCAGAAAGAAATGTGTGCTGTCACTGAGGGACACGGATAAATTATTCCGGATTCTTCGCAGATGAGGCCAAAGCATGAAAAAAAAAACGTGCTTCATAAAATCGAGAAGTATTGGTAGCTATTATCCTGGCAGTAGTCGCCATAATACATGAATAACTAATAGATGATATCAAAGGTAATATTGCCGGGGATCACTGGCGCTTCGAAACTGCTCACATGGCTAACAGTCATGGCAAAATATGACAGGAAGCCAGATAGGAAGGCCAAGAAAACAATTAGGCTCTTTTAAAAAGCACTTGTAAAAGTAACTAGATGCTAATACCAGAGGTAGATGAGTGCAAGTAATTCACAACATTAAAACCAAGGAAATGTACTATTTTTTCCATTATCACCTAGCAGGGCGGTTTGGAACGATTTACAGCGCGCGACCGCAAATAGCTTAACCCAAGCGATCGTGAGATTTCTTTAAACTTTAATTAAAGTATAAAGCAATAAACCAAATCAGCCACCAACATCCCCCACCACCCACCCCCACTCCCCATTGAAAGACGATTTAACTAAACGGCGGGCTGCGATACAGATGTCACCGAATGGATTCGATTTTACTCAACACACACGGCTCCTTTGACGAAGTTTCACTCATCTTTACAAGAACCAGACCTCGTTCACGAGGAAGAAGAGAAACAGAGCTTTGATTGGATGAGCGGACCCGAGGACGCCGCGCTAATACACAGAAACGAAACGACACACAAAGGCGGTGCCATTTAATGCCAGATTTCACAAAACTAATGGTATATGTGACGTAGGCCGATGGCACAAACAACAATAAAACACAAATAATAAAGATGGTGACGATAATAATAATAATAATAATAATAATATTCAACAAAATGCACACCCATTGGAACTGGAAAAACTAAATTTACTACATTCGATGCGGTTTTAACAGTTTCTCCTTAAAAATAACCATACTGGCACATCTCCTTAAAAATAGGCCTACTGGCACATCAGAGGATACGGTAGCATCACGTCACAACTGGTCATATACCAGACAACGGTTTGTTTGACTGTACGCCGTTCATAAAGAACAAAAATCTTACTTAAATCTGCGAGAAGGAAAATCATATTTTAGAAATGGTTATTCGTTAGTTGACATCCATTGACGGACCTAAAGTCAGTGCCACATAGGCTATATAGCAGTACATATCCTGTTTTATTTAAGATACAAACTTTTTACATAACCGGTGTTCAACAAACACAACAAGATTTTTAAAAAGATAATTATGGTCGCCATTTACGCAGGCTAGCCAAATAAACTGCAACATAGGCCAGTGTATTCCCTGAGAAACATTACTGCTCATGGTACACAGTTTAGTGAACTACGAATACAAATTCAAGCGCATTCAATAAACTTGTTTAACTTTGTTTTAAGGTTTTAAAAAAGTACTATAAAGCAAAAGTGAGTCTTCGACGAAATAATATATGCCAACAGAACATATGACCTAGGCGATATGAGCTGGACCTCATTAACCGCCTTACCTGTAACCTGAAGAGAAACAGCCTACAACAGGAACTCTCATCAATTAAAACATACAATTTGCATATTTAGCAGATTGTCTCATTTTGCCGAAAACGTTAATTCTGTTTGGGGCGCCTAAAAGTGCTCAATTAAGATGACGAATTTCTATGACGCATGCACATCATACATCAGTTGTTTACTGTTGATTGCCTCTTTTAAAACAGCATTTACGCGAGGTATCTGTAAAAACATCGCCACATACAGTCAAATGTAATAGCCCAACATCAAACCGATCCCGTTTCAGTCTGGTACCTAGGTCGCTTCTAATTGGATCACACGAATACTGTCCCGCCGACCCTTTGAGGTCAACCAAGGCGCATGCGAAATACAGGGATCAAACATATATTTCACACAATTCATTCTCATTTTGTGCAGATTTGTGGCTATTAAGGTTGATGGATTTTCAGTATTCACTTATTTACAGATATATTTATCAATGTGAAAAAATAATCTCACGCGATGTAGCCCGATTGACACTACCACGCTCACACTAGTTATCACCCAACACCTAACTGGACATAACGGTGGCCAGCTGCTGATGCCTGGTGTCATCATACTGATAGGAGTTGAAACAAATTATTACCGTTAAACGACTCCGCAGAGTAAAATTAGGCTCTCAATTCTTTTCTGCCCACAATACAACGCCATATTTCTTTGAATTACTGGCAAATAATGGCACATTATTCAGAATTACAAACTTTAGAGTGATGGGGAGGTTTATAGTGAGCCTTTTGATTTGGGCGACAGTTGGTTAAGTTTGGCCCGCGCATGGCCGCGGCTGCCGGCTGCCTGCTACTCACGGAGGAAAGAGTTATATGCCAAACTACGTCACCATAAAGATCAATGAGGCCGCACTCTCGTGACTGCAAGCAATGCGAGCCAGATCTTTAATTCTTAACATAAACCGTCATCATCTCCGATTATTATCCCCAAAACGTGATAGACATTCAGATAGGCAATCCCTTTGAACAGAATGCAGTACACACTTCACGGAGTCAATTTGCTGAAATCACAAAATAATAAACCTTTCCCCTTCCCAGCTGAGCTACATGGCCGTAGCTTAATGTGTTTTAGTGTGAGCAAAAGAGGAAATGGTGAGAAGGTAGTAGTGTTGGAGAAGCAGGCCTACTACAGGGCTGAGCTGAACCCCCCCCTCCCCCAGAACAAACCCTGCATTATTGGAAACCGTGGCCTTCGTGGTTTTAATTTTGACGATTCTTATTTACTCTGCATACACCCCTTCTTAAAAAATATCTTCCCGGAATAGAGAAGGTGAACAGGGTGGAGATGCAGAAAACAACACCAATGTTTATACCTAGTGCCCATAAAAGGCTGCATACATTTTCATAGCGGTGTGTCATAGCCTACCTGCGGAATGTGTACACACGCAACGCACTGGTGCGTCAAACGTCATTCACGCTGCAAATAGGAGAGGACAGGCTTTCAGGGGAACGTTTCTAAAACAGGCCCGAGGAACGGACCTTCAGTTTAATTGAACTGGAAAGGCGCAGCCTACAGGAATCTGGCGCAAATTGAAAGCACATTTCCAGCTTTTTATTTAAAAAAAAAAAGAAACCAAAAAAAAAAAAAAACCAATAAGATAGGAAAGATGCGGACCCCCCCAAAGTTTCACACTTTCCACAGAAGTGGGAATATTTCACTCCGGAGCCGCGGAGAGGTCGGGCGCTTGCGCTCGGAGGCTCGCAGCCTCGCATTCTTGAATCGGCAGCGAGAAGAAAAAAAAAAGGGGGGGGCTCGCTGAAAGTTTCCACGAAACGGAAACACGCATTTTTCTAAAATATTTGGCCGCGCTCCGATTGCAGCCCCGGCCGGCGCAGTCGGGACCGCTTCTAATTGTGTCAATGTGATGATAAGCACAGTGCGCTTTTCAGCGTTCGGGGAGTACACGCTGGCTACGGGGAGAAAACCCATAAATCCCGAAGCATAAAGAGTGGATGATGAGAATCCGGCACTGATGCAGGGCCATAAAAAGGCAGCTAAACTGCTCCTGGTTCAATTCAACGGACAAGGGAGCCAATACATTACATTACATTACATTACAGGCATTTAGCAGACACTCTTATCCAGAGTGATACAGCATTTACATCGCATCCATTTATACATCTGGACATATACAGAAGCAATGCGGGTTAAGTACCTGGCTCAAGGATACAACGCCAGTGTCCTACCTGGGAATTGAACCTGTGACCTTTATACTACACTTCCGCCCAGTCAGTCCATGCGAGTCCACTGAGAAGGGCCCCCACAAACCACCACAGGGAGCATCTTTAGACTGGGCCTCGCAAGTCAAGCATTCACCTGGGATGTACTTTGGGCTCGATGCAACATGCTTTATGCTCATGCTCATACGGGTATTAGTTGCATGAATCTACAGTGTGTTTCATGGTTCCAGGTTGGCACGGCTTAACTTGGGTGTCAGTGCTTTATCGATGCTGAACTGAGGCTCGCTGGTGTGGGAATGTTAGTCGGGTCCACTCACACACAGCTCTGGAGGCACCCGTGTTCTCTTTCATTGCGAATAACAGCGTTTGCTAAATTAGCGTAATGAAATATAATGTAATTCAATCGAACCACTACTTGCTAGGATCTTAACTTTGTTATGGTGAGTTCACCAGTGACTAACATAAACGGCAGAGAATACTTTACTCCTTTGGGGAGAAAATGACCCTAATTTTCTATTCAACTACTGTAGTTTAGTAAAAATGTTTTACATAATCTTAAATGTAAGTTTTTATTAATATTTAATGTTGTTTATCAAAATTTTGTTTAGGAAATCAAAACATTCCTACTTCATGATAATTTATTTTCTTCTGAATATACGTAGTAATTAATACCAACAAATTACTTTTAGAAGTGTTTTCTATTAATGTCATTTATTTATTTTTTAAACCGGCTTACACAGTATCAGTTAGACATTTCTTCATTAGAGGCTGTATCTACAAAATCTGCAGACATTTCCAATCAATGCCGAATGAGTACCTCTGCCGCTTATCAGTTTGTGGGACATTTTGCTTCGTTCGGTGATCTCAAAGTCACCCTGCTACAATGAAACCCACATTTCCCCGTAAAATGACGTAATCGAATTCAAAAGGACCGAAAAAAAAAATGCACCGTGGATGGATACAATCTGGCCTCCAGCGCCTGGCGAAAGCTAGCTTGCACAACGTCACGGAGGTCCGGTGGCCGACTCTCGAGCGGGACAAACCTCTCTCCGGATCTTCGCCGTTTCTCAAAAAGGCCATCCGTGTTATTTATCTCTCGGATCGTCTTCCGCCCAGTCCTCGGAAGGAAAACTCCGGCGGGACCCTTGTGTGTGAGTTATTAGTTCAATCAAGACTTCGGCAGGTATGCTGACATTCCTGGAGTCGCGGCGCCTTTGGTTTATTTCCCGCGAACGCCGCGGGGCCCTTTGAAGACGGTTTGTTTTCGCTGTTGCCGGGATGAGCGGCGACCCCCGCCTTAGTCGCCCCCCCCACCCCATCTGAGACCATAATAAAGCGCTCGAAAGCGGAGGGCTTTGCTGATGATAACAGCGAGGCGAACCGCGAGATAACAGCCAGACGACTGTGTTCCTTAACGACACGGACCCAGCTGCGGCCCGACAGAGAAAAGTCATGCCGTAGACACTTTTCGTTTTGTTTAACTGTTTATCTTTGAAGTCCTAAGCCTTTTTAAAGATGCCGTTTTGAAACGACATTTTTTCAACAACAGCAGCACTGAGACTGGCCTCCCATTAGACAGACACAGTAACTGGGCAGCTGTTAATTTTTGTGTTCTGTTTTAGAAAAGGTGGCTGAATAAAACAGGCAGACCACCAGGCAGGTTTCAAAAACCCACACAGAGCGGAAAGTGTTCAGCAACACACCTTTGCCCAGCAGCTAGGGGTGAATACGACCTCAAATGCTGCAGAACGGAGAGATGAAATTGCAATAATATGTTGCTATAACAACAGGCTCCTCCCACCATTACCAGTGAACTCGAGATTACAGTACAGACTTCTCTACCTAACATCCTCCCCCCCATCCCCTATATTTTCAAAAAACAAGCCAGAAAAGCGTAGGGAATCAGAAATATGCAAAGAGGTGAGTGTTTTTTTTACATAACCTCATTATACGACAGTGGGGGCACAAATAAACTACGGATCAGCGAGAGGGTGTCTGGCCGGGCGTTGAGTTTCGAGTGGCCCAAGAGGTCCGAGCGCACTCTTGTAGATATCGCCACGAAGGGCGCTGGCTCCAAAATGCTTTTCCGCCCGTGTGAATGTTTACAAAAAAAAAAAACCTCTCCTCTCATGAGACGGGCCTTGTCCCTAACGGACAGTAATCACGTATCCGTAAAACGGCAGACAGGGAATTTCACTCCCTATAACTCCGAGAGGCACGACGTCCCCACAGAGACGCAAAACGCTGGAGATGGAGACGCCACTCGGAAGGGATTAGAAAGGCTAGCGTAGCCGCAGAAACAGCCCGCAGGCCCGAAAACAGAGGATGCACCTTCCCCCACAGAGATGAATGAGAACCAGGACACGCTTGCCCAGAACAGGCCGGGTGTGCACTGCGTTCTACGGTAAAGATTAATCGTTGCCCCCGTGCCCGGGGTCCCTCTGCACCCCGGCATGGATGTGAGGGGTGAGGACAGTAGGTTGCCCTCTCTATCGGAAACCGTTTCCAGGAGACAGGAGTGTTTTTTCAGATTTGAGTACATCAGAGAGGTGTTTTGTTCCAGTGAGTCAGGCAGACCAGCGGAATCAGAGAGGAGGTCCGTGATAATGAACCATTTCAATAAGACTTTACGCAGTGTGTGAGAGTGGAGAATTCAGTCTGTGGGAAACCTTGAAGGTTTCTGAACTGTGAATCCAGCACAGGTGTAGGACCCCAAATCCTTCTGCCAAGGTGAGGCTTGTCGGACGGCTTACCTGACACCCCAGTTCGGCAGACTCCTGGCAGGTCTGGTAGACTGCGGGGGGGGGGGCTCCTGAAGGACTCCCTCTGGCTCGAGTGACGAGCTTCTGAGCCTTGTGGTGCGCATGAGGCCTACAGAGCAAAGACCCCCCCACTTTTATTTGATTGAATTTCTGGAAATCCTGAATGTCCTTCCTATGCTAAAATACATACCTCACCTCCCCCCCTCCCCCCAAAAAAACAGTATAGCAACAAAGTCAGCATAAAGTATAGCAAACAGACCAAAATATTTTCCCCAACAGAAATTCAGTGGGAATTTCAGGAACAAAGCACTGGAAAAAAAAAAAAACTTGGCAGAGACTAAAAGATGTTCGGCAGAGAGGAGTCAGAAGTCATACCGCGAGCGTGATACGTGTCAGATGATGATCTGAGGAGGTGATGTCACGGTTTGCGAATGCACCGGTGTCCAGCACATTGCGGAAGCGCTCACGGGGGCGCGTGTGTGCGTGCGATCACGCGTCACGCACACACACACGGGGGCGAGCGCAGCGCAGGTCAAAAAACCGACGGCTCGACACGCCAAAAACAGGGCCCCGGCAACGGAACCGCCGTCGCCATGGGAACTGACCCGGTACCTAGTTACAGCGAATTCAGGGAGCCCTAAGCAAAAAAAATAAAAATAAAATAAATTTAACTTCCATACCTCCTGTCATCACATTATTTCTTCTTCTTTTTTTTTTTTAAATCCCTTGCTTCTTCCAGAGAACAATGCCTTTTTTTTCCCCCTCTTGTTCTCTCGCTCATGTTTTTCTCCCCCTGGCAGTGCTCTCTGTGGGCCGGTGAGAGAATCACCTTTGACCTCCCCCACTTCCTGCCATCTCCTTTCAAGTGCAGGCACCCCCCCCACCCCCTCCCCAACACCCCCCCCCCCCCCCCCACCCCCACGCAGAGCATTAAGGCAAAAAAAAAAATCGATTCCAAAATGAAAACCAACAGGCCGGCAAACGTTTAAATCTTTTTTTAGAAGTTTTTCAACAAATCCCCAGAGCTAGTGAATAGCGTGAGGCCTACTTTATTTATCTTTTTTCTTCTCCTCCACCATTCTCCTCCTCCCCTCCAAACACAAATCTCTTCAGAATGTAGAAAACCAATAGAGGCAGCGGTGGTACAAGCTCTTGATCACAGAAAAGTTTGGATTTTACTTCTGAGGTTTAAGAGGAACAAGTTCAGATGGAGAGCAGAGGGTTGGAAAGTGAAGGATTCTGGGTAATGCAGTAGAAACTCACAGCTGCGAAGGGAGGAGGGGGGTCCACCGGTGCCTCCACACAGGCAGGGAAGAAGGCTGGAAAGCAAGCAGCTGATCCTGCCATTGATCCCCCTGGATCTGGAGCTGTGGATAGGGCAGCCACACACACACACACACACACACACACACACACACACTCACCGCTCTTTAATCAGACACAGGCTGGTCCAACATGGGGGCATTCCTAAATCCAACCTTCAGACCGACAAAAACAAACAGGCATTCAGGCAACCTTAAACAAGCATGAATGCCTGTGTGTTTGAATGCTCCTTTGTAGTTGCCTGGTTAAAACTAACAAACATATTTTGCAAGAAAAAAAAAAGTAATCTGATCCAAAATAATTACCATCATACCCCTCCTGGATATACTGCGTCATTATGTTTTTCAGTGCATAAACTTAACATAGCATTACAGTGGAGGAAAACTCCAACTCAAAAATGCAATTTAAAAAGCTTTGATTTTGATCTATGAGAAATACGGGGATGTTTTCACTCCAGTCAAAGGGCTACTAATCATGAAAAATGAAATACCAAATCTTCCAGATTTATTTGGGGGGGGGGAAAGCAACCACCATCTTCTGACACTCAAATGGGTGTCCAATGAAGTCCGCAGTTAAAAAAAGTGTCAAATAAAAACCTGGATCGTAAGGAGAAGGCTCTGCTGTAATGTCCAATCTGTATTTCCCTAACACTCCATTTTGTGCATTGGCTGTGAGGCTATAGAGGCGGAGGAGGCCTCAGCTGTGGACTCTGTTTGTCAGTTACCCGTCACTGACCGGAGGCAGCAGGGATTCAGTTGCGCTTGGGCTTGGACATGAAGGAGCCAGGTCACCCCCTCCCCCCCCTCCCCCTCCCCCCCCTCAGGGGGGTTCAACAGCCTTTTCACTTTCAGACTCTCTTAGCCTTAACCCAACACTATTTCAGCATTTCCCCCCCCCAACCCCCTGCCCTCCCAGACCCCAGTTTCAGTAGTTGAAATGTGAACAGAATTTAATGAGAAGTGGCAAAGGGGCCAGAGAGGCGGGTGCCTGGAGAACACGCAAGTCGCATTTCGGCCGGTTACTGACATGGGGGGGAGGGGGGGGCACGGATCCTTTTACCCAGTTAGCTCACCTTCCTTTTTTCTGGTGCAGTGATTTCCATCAAACTCAACCTGCCTGGCAGGAACTGGCCTGACTCCAGGGGTCTCCAGCAAAACCACCGCCATACTGTCAAAGTGACCTAATGCAGTTTTTGGGAGGGTGTCGATTGGTCAGACGTAGCTTTTGGGAGGGTGACGATTGGTCAAATGTAGCTTTTGAGAATGTGGTGATTGGTCAAATATAGTGGGTGATTGGGCAAATGGAGTTTTTGGGAGGGTGGAAGTTGGTCTAATGGAGTTTTTGGAAGGGTGATGATTAATAAAATGAAGTTCTGGCAGGGTGTCAATTGGTTAAACATAGTTTTTGAGTGGGTGGCAATTGGCCTAATGTAGCTTTTGGGAGGGTGACGATTCGTCAAATGTAGTTTTTGGGAGGGTGGCGATTGGTCAAATGTAGCTTTTGTGAGGGTGGCGATTGGTCAAATATAGTTACGGGAGAGTGGTGATTGGTCTAGATAGGTATGGAAGAATCAATTCAGTGGCTATAGCTTCTGGTATGAGCATAAACATACTTCCTCTGTACTTCCTCATTTGCAAACTTTTATAAGGCCTGAGCTGTGCATTGCGCCATCTAGCATGTTAGCTTAGCTATGTGTAAAAGCAGAACTCTTTCCAGACCTGTGGTGGCTCACAGACTCTCTCCACGCACCAGATACTCAACTCTATGCTCGGAACACTGAAAGCTCTGTCTCCGTACCAGTGGAGCTGAATGCTAAGCTGATGCACCTTCTGAAAAAATTGTTAGGGGGCTCACAGCAATGGATGTTCTGAGCTGTAATACAGCACCAGTATCTCCCATCAAGAACCTGTAGTTTAGAAGCAAGAGCAGAGTATCTGGGAAGTGTAAAGAATCTGTGGTTCAACTCAGTGTGAGTCTGAGGGCAAAAGGACACATTTGGAACGGCAGGAGATTCATTCTGGTTTTGGAAATTCTCGAGCCCAGAGAGTCTTTTTTTTAAACGTGGCACAGAGTGCTCTCTTATTGTGAAGGCAATGAAATTCGGCAATGAAACAGATCTCCGTTAGATTACATTACATTACAGGCATTTAGCAGACGCTCTTACCCAGAAAGACTAACATAGCATTTACATTGCATCCATTTATACAGCTAGATATATATATATATACTGAAGCAATGCAGGTTAAGTACCTTGCTCAAGGGTACACTGGCAGTGTCCTACCAGGGAATCGAACCTGTGACCTTTAGGTTATGTGACGAGGCAGGGCGGGGCCCATGTCTCAACCTGCCAATCACAGTCTTCGCCCACTTCCCCTGTCCGGCTGTCCCGTCCCTGTGTGAGCGTCAGGAGAGTCTGAGGCCTACGGTCACAACCCAGAAACATCAGAGCCCGGGCTGGCATTCTGAAGGCCAAACGTCCAATCACAACTTCAGCCGTGTTTTAGGAAGACAAAACAAACCCATTATAGACGCAAATAAATACTCCGCAAAGCACACTCAGCCTAGCAAACTGCCTTTCCTCAAATTTTCATAAAGAAAAATAAAGAGCGGCATTGCTTTTTTTGTGCAGTCCTTCCGGTCAAGTTGAGGTCTGAACGCGCTCAGAATAACAGGCAAACAATCTCTTGTTTATGTATTTTTAGTGACCCATCCTGCTTTTGGGACAGTTCGCCATTAACCCCTTTTTTTTGGGGGGGGGGGGGGATCTGGAGCGCCAAATTTATAGTGTCTCTCCTCCGTGCCTTCAGCTGACCCTGGTCACAACATTCCAAAAGCCAGCCACGGCATTCCAAAGCAGGCTGTCGGGGGGTGGGGGGTGGGGGGGCGGCGGAGGGACCCCGGCCGGTAAACAGGCAGTTAAATTACACTTTGATGTTCTTCCTTCATCTTCAACAGCGACAAAATGGCCGCCCCTCGTAAAGCTGTGACCCCGACTAAGGCAGGGGGCATTTTACAGCGTGGTGCAGGCCTGGAGCCCGTCTCCATCACCAGGCTCATCGGGGAAACAGGGGGAACGAACTTTACCATGCTTCTCACTTCACTCACATTCATGCATCTGTTTATTAATAACAATAACAATAACAATAATAGTAGTAGTAATAATAATAATAATAATAATAATAATAATAATAATAATAATGTATGTAGAGCACCTTTCACACAACATTTATACCCTAAATGCATGCACTTATAATACGTTGCTTTGGATAAAAGCGTCTGCCAAATAAATGCAATGTAATGTAAAGTCTAAAGACAATGATAACACAAAAGTTATGATATTATTATACAACACAAAATGAAGCTAAACAACACACACATATACTGAAGCAGGGTGCTGCATAAATTCCTGCAGTTCACTGTCACCTTGCTGTGAACCCTGATAAATCCTTAGGTCAAAGATTTTAAAAAATACTAGGATGAGATACGACACAAATGTTAGAATCTCGCATGACGTTGGACGGAGCCGTGACGTAAAATAACATAGGAATATTCTAAAATAACTGCCGTTTTTACCGTTGTGGGATGTGGACGTCTGATGCGGTTGTTTTCACACACAGCCGCTAAAACGTGACCGCAGTCTCAGGAGAGATATGCGGGAGCAGCAGGGGGGAACCTGGACACCGTTAAAACCGTTCACAAGCCTCGCTCTCGCTTCGCAGGGAGGTGTGAATGCAGCAGGTTTAGACTGCCAGTCAGCACCCCCGTACAACCTCACCGTTCCTCGCTCCACTGCTGAACTCAGCTTTCTGTAATGTTTCTCTGACGACTCTGGTAACGGCTCAGTCTACGCTACACGGCCAAAAGTATGCGGACACCCGACATCCGACATCCCATAAAAAATTATGAGCATTAATGTGGTTGGTTGGTCCACCCTGTTCTGGGATAATGATGACCATTCTTCTGGAAAGGCTTTATACTAGATGTTGGAGCAATTGCTGCAGGGATTTGCTTCCGTTCAGCCATTATTGTACGCTGGAGCATTAAGATTTGCCTTCACTGGAACCTAGCCTAGTCCAAACCATGAAAAACAGCCCCAGACCAAGGGGTGTCCAGATACGTTTGGTCATACAGTGTACCTCTCTGTGTCAGTGCAACCTAATCAAACACCAGGGATGAAAATATTGCTGTTGCCTTGCTTCTGGGTTACTAGAATCGCACCAAAGCACATCACTCAGTCTACGATGGTTTGGAGGACGGCAAAGACAGACTGCTGTCTGCAGACAAGCAGTTTTTTTCCTCTTTCCCCCAGCAGCCAGAGAACTGAAAACTGCTGTGGAATGCTGGCTGAGAAATGCTCTCCAAAAAAAAAAATAAAAAAAGTTCAACGGTTTTGTTTCAGTGCATTATCACAGAACAAGAACAGATTCAGCAACAAAGAGCGACGAACGGTTACCGTGAGAACCGCTACTCTGACAGAACCGGACTTAAGAGCTGCCATGTGACTGGACTCTGCCCCAGGAGTTCACAGAGGAGCTTAAAAATAAAAAATAAACAATGGAAAAATACAGAAAGTGAAAAAAAGCCCCAGATTTGGAGGGGGGGGGGGTATGGTAACAGGTGAAAAGAAGAGGGTAAATTGAAGAGTGGATAACTTGAGTCAGCCACTCAAGTTATCCACACTGTCCTAACACCCTCCCTCTGCTCAAAAACAACCAGCCACTCCAGATAAACACGCTGTTCCAACACCCTCCCCCTGCTCAAAAACAATCAGCCACTCCAGGACATGCACCATGCTGTTCCAACACCCTCCCCCTGCTCAAAAACAACCAGCCACTCCAGATAAACACGCTGTTCCAACACCCTCCCCCTGCTCAAAAACAATCAGCCACTCCAGATATACACGCTGTTCCAACACCCTCCCCCTGCTCAAAAACAATCAGCCACTCCAGATATAGACGCTGTTCCAACACCCTCCCCCTGCTCAAAAACAATCAGCCACTCCAGATACAACGCTGTTCCAACACCTCCCCCTGCTCAAAAACAACAGCCACTCCAGATACACCCTGTCCCTCCTGCTCAAAAACAATCAGCCACTCCAGATATACACGCTGTTCCAACACCCTCCCCCTGCTCAAAAACAATCAGCCACTCCAGATATACACTCGGTCCTTTGATGGGCCCGCACCCCTGATTTCAAACAGTCCTGACGGACAGCTTTTCCACACCATCGGGACAGGGGGTGCACAGCATCTGGAGGCCCAGCCTTCAAAATATTTGGGTCTGGATAAATACTCTCGTTCACTCACACTTAACAGGATGTGTCAGGAGCAGGCGAGGGGCAATGTGGGAGCCATTATACTCCCAGCCCCCCCCAATCCCCGCTCCCACCCCCCCCCAGCCCCGCTCGGCCCCTGGCTCGCTCTTACTCCAGCGCTGAAAGGGCGGGGCCCGGGGACGGGCGACACGGCCCTCGCTGAGCTCGGTGTTCCGCAAGGCTCAGAACCGGGCCCGGAGGCCCGTGCGTTTAGAAGCCCGTTTGTGTGCAGAGCAGGAAGGTTCTGCATCCCTCATATTCAATATATAAATTTTCAAAAAAATAACATCTAACTCAGAACCATGAACAGACAGATGTTTGTGATGAAGCAGAGGTAGCTTTGGGGAAAAGAGGGGGGAAAAAAGGTGACAAAAGTGACAAAAAGACGTCTGTTTTGGAAACCCCCTTCCTCTGCAAGACAGAAGCATGGCCAAAAATAAGCGTCTTTTTCATGGAGTGGAATTAGATTTTTACTCTGCGTGAAGTGCAAGCCACTCTGCCGCACAGATAGGCAGGTTCGCACGGCTTGTGCTTTGCGGTGACGGACCGTGGGGGGGGGGGTGGGGTCAGATAAGATCAGTTGTTTCGGGCAGTACCCTGGGGTTGGAGTCACGGAGGGGAGGTGAGGGGGGGGGGGGGTCATGCTGATCCAGGGTAACCCCGTCCTACAGAAAGCCGGAGTCCAACATGGCGCCCATTCGCAGATACTCCCACTGAGGGAAGTGGGGAAAAAGAGGTCCCGCCCCTTCCTGTTCACCTCCTCGAACGGAGATGGATTTACCCTCATACCCCCTCCCGAAATGAAATTAACAAGTGTATCTTCACCGCCCCTTCAAAACCCCCATCGCAACACACACAGCCAGACTGAGGTAAAGGTTATCACCAACCCTCCACCCCCCCCACCCCCTTCAAAAGAGGCAGACTGGATTCAGGGCCCACCCAGAGGATTAGGGCTTTAACTGGGGGCTCTGAGAGAGTTTAACTGCAAATACAGCCCCCCGCCCTCACCAATCCCCCCCCCCAACAATCCCCACTCTAAAGCGCAGAGGGCGGTTAGCGATAAACAAATATATAAATGGTTGCCATATTTTGCATAATTTCTGATAAGAAAATCTGCCATGTCATCATAACAACTCTACTCTACGGAGTCTCTACGCGTTCTGTGAATCCGTGACCCCTTGCTGTGGTGAATAAAGAACAGCTGAGTCTTCACAGCTGAAATGCTGGATGTCAGAAAAATGGCCCCAAGAACGACCAAAAACGGCCAAGTGACCAGGTTTCAGTTTCAGATCCCCACCGCTCGCTCCCACGCAGGACACCACAGACACGCGTGTTTGCTATGGCCGATACTGACAACACACGTTAGCTACAGGCGACACGAAAGACAGGCGTGGTTGCTACGGGCGACACCAGAGACAGGCGTGGTTGCTACGGGGGACACCAGAGACAGGCGTGGTTGCTACGGACAACACCAGAGACAGGGGTGGTTGCTACGGGCGACACCAGAGACAGGCGTGGTTACTACGGGCGACACCAGAGACAGGCGTGGTTACTACGGGCGACACCAGAGACAGGCGTGGTTGCTACGGGCGACACCAGAGACAGGCGTGGTTGCTACGGGCGACACCAGAGACAGGCGTGGTTACTACGGGCGACACCAGAGACAGGCGTGGTTGCTACGGGCGACACCAGAGACAGGCGTGGTTACTACGGGCGACACCAGAGACAGGCGTGGTTACTACGGGCGACACCAGAGACAGGCGTGGTTGCTACGGGCGACACCAGAGACAGGCGTGGTTGCTACGGGCGACACCAGAGACAGGCGTGGTTGCTACGGGCGACACCAGAGACAGGCGTGGTTGCTACGGGCGACACCAGAGACAGGCGTGGTTGCTACGGGCGACACCAGAGACAGGCGTGGTTGCTACGGACAACACCAGAGACAGGGGTGGTTGCTACGGGCGACACCAGAGACAGGGGTGGTTGCTACGGGCGACACCAGAGACAGGCGTGGTTACTACGGGCGACACCAGAGACAGGCGTGGTTACTACGGGCGACACCAGAGACAGGCGTGGTTGCTACGGGCGACACCAGAGACAGGCGTGGTTGCTACGGGCGACACCAGAGACAGGCGTGGTTACTACGGGCGACACCAGAGACAGGCGTGGTTGCTACGGGCGACACCAGAGACAGGCGTGGTTGCTACGGACAACACCAGAGACACATGTGTTTGCGTGGATGCACGTGCGTGAGACCAGAATATGGGCTGGGTTTCCTCTGGTGGGCTGGCCCCTCAATGCAAAATGCCAAATATTTATAGCACTGGAGCGTCTGCATCTCTACATTACAGCGTAATATTCCATTTATGAAAGAGTAAAGGCAGTTTAAAGGAATTGAAATAGATGATCATAAATGATCATAAATCAGCGAGACACAAATTTCAACTGGGAAGATGCCTGGAGAGCCAGATTTGGCCATCAATCACTGCATTACCGGGAGCAGGAGCAGCACTGACTCCTGCCAATATCCATATTCAGCCTTCACAACTGAGGTCTTATTCCATCATCCTTCCTCTACTCCAAACCACACTGGGGCTGCACTGCACATCTGCAAGCTGCAGCGCCCCCTTCAGGCCCCTGGGTGCAGTTCATGGCTGCTAAACACCACTAAAAATCAACATTTTAAAACTTCAACTTTGTTTCTTACTCCACTGGCTTACTGTCACACTCATTAAAGTCCTATTGTCACACTCTTTACCCCACAAGGGGTCTCTTCAGCTTAATCTTTTACCTACTTGACTAAATTTGCATAAACTCCACCCAGTTATATTTGAAAAGCTTTCATGTTTTATATTCATTAGAATCAGAGCAGAAAGATGTACTGACCAGCTGCTGAAAGTGCTCCAGTCTGTTCACTCAGGGAAGATTTTGATCCCAAGCTCTGGAACGAGTTTACGGAAGCACAAAATGTCGAGGTCTGCAAACCCAAACTCTGAAGTGACCCGTCCCCTATAATCAAAACATACAGCAGAGTCGTGTCCTTCTTGAGGTCTGGAGTTCGCTGTAGTCACCATGCCAACCACAACGTGCTTAGTGACAGTTGGTTTGTAAATGGCAACATTAAAAAAAAAACCAAGGACAGGCTGATTACATGTATGATAATGAGTGCCACTTCATTTCAGTTTTCCATGATTTTCAACAGTTTTACTGTGACTGCTCTGTGACTTCAGCCAATGTTTTCCGTGACAAACATCCAGCCTTAATAACACATAATAGTGTGAGCAGGCCAAGCAGAACCATGACTGCATGACCATTCTGAATTACAGTACTCATATTGCTGAATTATAACAAATAATCGTTTGCAGTGGGGCGTTAGCCTTCAGACCAGCAGCTGTGACTCAGTGATGCACTGACAGCCTCTCTCTCTTCTCTCCCTGCTGTACTCTTCCACCCCTCCCCTCTCCTCTCATCCTCTTCTCTCCTCTCTCTCTCTTCCTTCCTTTCCCCACCTCTCTCCTATCAACCTCTTCACTGCTTTCTCCTCTCCTCTCCCTCTCATCCCTCTCTCCTCTCCACTCCTCTCTCCTTTATTCCTCCCCTGTCTCCCCCTCTCCTTTCCTCTTCTCTCTCCTTCATTCCTCTCCTCTCCTTCATTCCTCTCTCCCTCTCTCCTTTCCCCTCCTCTCTCCCTCTCTCCTTCAATCCTCTCCTCTCTCTCCTCTCTCTCCCTCTCTCCTCAGCCAAAGACAGCCCGGGGCTGACGGACTCTGAGCTCGCCCCCACCGCAGACCCTGCCGGGATGGACGGGTCCTACCTGGGCCTGAAGGAGGCCGGGGGGGCGAAGGCCCCCCAGGAGAGGCCGGGCCCCGAGCTGACCGGCCCGCTGGACAAGGGCGAGGGCGAGAGCAACAAGGGCAAGAAGCGGCGAAACCGCACCACCTTTACCAGCTACCAGCTGGAGGAGCTGGAGAAGGTGTTCCAGAAGACGCACTACCCCGACGTCTACGCCCGCGAGCAGCTGGCGCTGCGCACCGACCTGACGGAGGCCCGCGTGCAGGTGGGCACCGCCCGCTCCGCCCCTCACCTGTCTGTACCACACCTGAGTCTGAAACACACTGCTCCGCCCGTCACCTGTCTGTACCGCCCGCTCCGCCCCTCACCTGTCTGTACCGCCCGCTCCGCCCCTCACCTGTCTGTACCGCCCGCTCCGCCCCTCACCTGTCTGTACCGCCCGCTCCGCCCTTCACCTGTCTGTACCGCCCGCTCTGCCCCTCACCTGTCTGTACCACACCTGAGCCTCAATCACACTTCTCCCCACTCGTCACCTGTGTCTAAATTACACTGCTCCCCACTCATCACCTGAGTCTCAATCACACTGCTCCGCCCGTCACCTGTCTGTACCACACCTGTGTCTAAAACACCGCACCACTGTCACCTGTGTCTAAATCACACCACGGGAGATATAACATACTTGTCACCTGTGTGTGACACACCAAGAGCAGAAACCAACGTCAACAGCTGTTCACAACACTGCAACACTTCTCATAAGACTCCACTGCAGCTAAGCAGTGGTCTTTGCTGATATTGTCCATCTAAAATTTATAACACCTTTATAACAGGTTTACTAACACCGAGGTGGCAATGCATTGGTAACAATCCATATAATAGCACAATGGCTAAAACTCCATGCTCCTGTACAAGGATCTTATCATAAAGATAGAACTCATGTCACTCGTGATGCAATATTGCTGTTTCATCCCACTAGCGCTCACATTAGTTTTACTTTGATGAGCTGAACTGCCCAGCTTATGTGGATGAGCTGAACTGCCCAGCTTATGTGGATGAGCTGAACTGCCCAGCTTATGTGGATGAGCTGAACTGCCCAGCTTATGTGGATGAGCTGAACTGCCCAGCTTATGTGGATGAGCTGAACTGCCCAGCTTATGTGGATGAGCTGAACTGTCCAGCTTATGTGGATGAGCTGTGCACATTATTCAGTATCCCTGCATTAGGCCCTGGTCACGTTACAGCACTCTGTTTATCATCCAGTTAATATGCGTTTCAGGCTCTTTTCCATTGGAAGCATGTGCTGGGGCCGGTTTCTCTGTGCCATATCTGAGTCTGTGCCATATCTAGGTCTGTGCTGTATCTGAGTCTGTGCTGCATCTAAACCTGTGCTGTAACTGAGCCTGTGCTGCATCTAAACCTGTGCTGTATCTGAGCCTGTGAGCCTGTGTCTCTGTGCCGTATCTGGGCCTGTGAGCCTGTGCTGTATCTGAGCCTGTGCTGTATCTAAACCTGTGCTGTATCTGAGCCTGTGAGCCTGTGCTGTATCTAAACCTGTGCTGTAACTGAGCCTGTGTCTCTGGGCTCTATCTGAGCCTGTGTCTCTGTGCCGTATCTGAGCCTGTGAGCCTGTGCTGTATCTAAGCCTGTGCTGTAACTGAGCCTGTGTCTCTGGGCTCTATCTGAGCCTGTGTCTCTGTGTCGTATCTGGGCCTGTGAGCCTGTGCTGTATCTGAGCCTGTGAGCCTGTGTCTCTGTGCCGTATCTGGGCCTGTGAGCCTGTGCTGTATCTGAGCCTGTGAGCCTGTGTCTCTGTGCTGTATTTGGGCCTGTGAGCCTGTGCTGTATCTGAGCCTGTGCCTGTCCGGCTGTGAACGCTGCGCAGGGAGACTGAGAAGCACATGCGGGGCGGTGGGGACAGCCGCTGATCAGTACTTGTGCATGTGTGTCACCTGAGCAGAGTTTTAGTGAAGGGCGCCTGCGGCATGCCTGAACCCCTGAACCCCCCAAACACCCCCCCACAGAGCCTCCGACCCCACTGCTGAAGTGCATCCCTGTGTCACTGATGACACATTCCAGCTTTGATTGGCAGGATTGTGACCCCCCCCCCCCAGCCCTTTCCCAAGAGAGCCCCCTGGATATGGGCTGTTTGTCTTTCATTAATGCCCCAAGCCCCCACTCCCACAACAGCTCACAGGGCAAGAATGTGCCCCCAAACCCAACCCCCCCCCCCCCCAGTGAGCTTCAAGGGCAGGTGACAGACCCCTCTCTAGCAGAAGAATCCATTATCCTGTTTAGGAAACCCAAATTTATTTAGTCATTTGACATCAATGTATCAGTTGCCACGGGAACCAGCAAAGGTATACTATGGGGGGTGGGGGGGTTGTGTAAGAGAGGCTATTGGCTGAGAGGATGGGGGGGAGTGAGGGAGGCTATTGGCTGAGAGGATGGGGGTGGGGAGGGGTGAGAGAGGCTATTGGCTGAGAGGATGGGGTGGGGAGGGTGAGAGATGCTATTGGTTTAGAGGATGGGGGGAGTGAGGAGACTATTGACTGAGAGGATGGGGGTGGGGAGGGGGTGAGAGAGGCTATTGGCTGAGAGGATGGGGGGGAGTGAGGGAGGCTATTGGCTGAGAGGATGGGGGTGGGGAGGGGGTGAGAGAGGCTATTGGCTGAGAGGATGGGGGGGAGTGAGGGAGGCTATTGGCTGAGAGGATGGGGGTGGGGAGGGGTGAGAGAGGCTATTGGCTGAGAGGATGGGGGGAGTGAGGGAGACTACTGGCTGAGAGGATGGGAGGAGTGAAGGAGGCTATTGGCTGAGAGGATGGGGGTGGGGAGGGGGTGAGAGAGGCTATTGGCTGAGAGGATGGGGAGGAGTGAGGGAGGCTATTGGCTGAGAGGATGGGGGTGGGGAGGGGTGAGAGATGCTATTGGCTGAGAGGATAGGGGGGAGTGGGGAGACTGTTGGCTGAGAGGATGGGGGGGAGTGAGGGAGGCTATTGGCTGAGAGGATGGGGGGGGGGGGGTGAGAGATGCTATTGGCTGAGAGGATGGGGGGGGAGGGGGTGAGAGGCTATTGGCTGAGAGGATGGGGGGAGTGAGGGAGGCTATTGGCTGAGAGGATGGGGGTGGGGAGGGGGTGAGGGAGGCTATTGGCTGAGAGGATGGGGGGGAGTGAGGGAGGCTGTTGGCTGAGAGGATGGTCTCTGGCACAATGGCGTTGAGCAGCGTGATGAAGCACAGGAAGTCCCTCAGCTCTCGATGGCGGTAACAAGTCAGCCCGCCGGGCCGGAGCGCGCTCTGTGCCCCGAGAGAGGTGACCCCATCCCCCTCCTAAACTGCCCGAACACGCCCACGGGTCCCGGGCCTGTACAAGATCAGCCTTACCGCTCTGCGGCTTCGAAAGTCCCGTTTCAGTCCGAGTCTGTACCACCATTCCCGTAAACGCCCTCCTTCCTTCCTTATGCTGGCCGATGCTGGTTCCACGCGCTGGGGAAACGCACCCACGCCAATGCTAATGCTAGCTAAAAACAGAACCGATGGCTTCTACAGACCGTGCTCGCAGATGTAAAGTGCATTATGGGCAGATCGGTTATGGTATGTAGATCTGTGCACGTGTATGAATTCCCTGCATGTATCTAAGAATTCCCTCTTTAAACACGTTAGAATTGACGAGGGGGGGGGGGTGTTACGTGCGATGCTGTTAGCGGGCTCCTCCAGCACTCAGTGTACCAGCTTCAGATGGAGAAAGAGAGGTCAGAGGTCAAGAGTTCTGCCAAACATCCTGTCAAGTGTCCAGACAGCAGCACAATGAGGCATTGAGATGACAGGAATAAAAACGCTCTCACTTGGACAGAGAAACCAGGGCAGACGCTACAGTAAAATTGCCAATTTATTCATCATCGCTCCCCTCTCCATCCTGATAATATTAAATTAGTATGGAACTGATAACAGAGTGTGGGAATGACTAATATTTTCTCTACAGAAAGGGCTAAAATGGAAACAAATTTCTGTTATCTGCCAATAGAAGTGTTCACAGGATTGGCTTGAGTCAGTGTTAGGGGTCATTTCAATCAAACTGCCACAGCAAAATCTGTTTAAATTGTTAATGCTGTGCTACCCCATCAAAGCCCCCCCCCCCCCCCACTAGTACACAAATAATCTTCAGTGAGCCTTAAAAGAGGACAGGGACGTACAGATGCCCGCTGGGCTGATAGGACAGTGACCTCCTCTGATAGGACAGTGATCTCCTCGGATTGGACAGCAATCACCTCTGATAGGACAGTGATCTGCCCTGATTGGACAGTGATCTCCTCGGATTGGACAGCAATCTCCTCCCCGCGGGTTTGGGGTGACCGCAGCAGAGCAGAGGCCCAGGGGCCTGGGGCAGGGTACAGAAGAGGAGAGGAGAGAGGGGGGGAAAAGAGGGGATGAGAGGAGAGGAGAGAAAAGGGGGATTAGAGAGGAGGGGAGGAGAGGGGAAGTGTAGCTGTCGCCACTCTCGTCGGCTCTTCTCCCCGGGGCTGGGGGGGGGGGGCTGAGGGGGGCTGGGGGGGTCGGCGACGGAAAGCCGGGGGCTTTGGCTTCAGGAAATTAAACATGAAATGAAAACAAGCTACGATCTGAACATTCCCCCATCTCACTTTCCAAAACTTCCCCAGAGAGAGAGAGAGAGAGAGAGAGAGAGCGAAAGAGAGAGAAAGAGAGAGAGAAAGTACAGAGTGAGAGAGTCAGAGATAAAAGAAAGAAGAAGGGGAAAAAAAGCATTCAACCTCCCGAATCCTGACTCTGCTCCACATTAGACGGATGGGGGGGTCGACCACTTTCGTTCGTGCCCCGTTCAACGGTCAGAGATTATTTACGGCCCCCCCCCCCCCAACCCCTACCCCCCTCTGGTTCCCATAGTTTCACTGGGGCCACATCCACTGGCTTGCGCCCCAACCAAAAACCCAGTCCCTCCGGTTCCCATATCCAACATTATCAAAGAACTCAACTGAGGGAAACAAGCGGTCGCATTCACGGGGAGAGACGGGCGGTTTCCGTCCCGGTCACGGAGGTCCGGTCTCGGCCCCTCGCCGAATGAGACGGGACCATTGAGGGTCGCGCCTGACAGCGCAGCGGCGGGACCGACCCTCTGACCCGACCAATCAAACTTCAAGACCGAAAACTGAAAACTTTCAATTCAAAAAAAAAAAAAAAAAAAAAAAAATTCATTCACAAAGTCTCGCTGTCCGGATTCCAGCGATTCTGCCGTTTTCTTTTTTTTTCGTTTTTTTTTGTTAAAGGTCGTAGCCCCTCGTCAGCACAGCGCTGACACGGCACGGCAGGAACAGCGCTCCTTTCATTTCACGAGTTTCAGATGTGAGTTAGACGCGCCGACGGTCGTCTTCTTTGACCGAAATCGGCGGGATTAACGGGGCGGCGAAGGACAGGATTCGCCGCGAAAGGCTTCCGATGCGTGACAGCAGGCGGCTACGCCTCCCAAACTCGACGAGACGCAGAGGGACAGCTCTTTAGCGCACGCTAGCGGAGCGTGCGGAAGCGCCGGTCTCTCGGGGTCCCCCGCACCCTGGCACACTGCCCACCCCAGCAAGGGGGGGGCCCCCCAACGCCAACCCCACCCCCCACCCCCCCCCTCCCTTAGCATCACTCTCTAAAGGCTTTCGACAGAAACTAAAGCTTGATAATGCTCGTAATAAACATGTTCAAACGACCGTTTTTTTTATTTATTTATTTTTTTTTAAGCGGGCCTGTCCAGAGCGATCAGCCGACACTTTCATCACCCCCCGAAATGACTTCATTTTTTTTGCATGAGAGTGCGTGAGGTGCCTGCTGGCTCTGCCGGGTCTGTTAGCGTTTTATCTGCAGAAAGCTGGAGAAGATGCTCGTCCACATTGTCTGCGTTAAAGAAGCGGACCCCCACCCCCACCCCCCCTGATTGTGTTCCCAGCCTGCTGAATGTGGTGTGTGGCGTCAATAGTTAACTATCTTTTTAACTGCCCCATGAAAGACACGAATGGGAGGGGGGAGGACACACACACATGCACGCAAACAGACACACACACACACGAGCGCAAACACATACACTACACACACACACACGCAAACAAACACACTACACACACATGCAAACAGACACACTACACACACGCACATGCAAAAACACACTATACACACAAACACAAACACACACTACACACACATGCAAACAGACACACAACACACACGCAAACAGACACACTACACCCACACACACAGGCACACATGCAAACAGACACTCTACACACACACACACACACACAGGCACACATGCAAACAGACACTCTACGCACACACACACACACACACACACACAGGCACACATGCAAACAGACACTCTACACACACACACACAGGCACACAGGCACACATGCAAACAGACACTCTACGCACACACACACACACACACACACACAGGCACACATGCAAACAGACACTCTACACGCACACACACACACACACACACACACACACGCAGGATGTCAATGTCGGCTGAAAACCGCGACGCTAATTACAGAGAGACTCATCCCCAGATCTGAGTTCAAGGCTCTGTGACAAACCAGGATGGGTTCAGTGTTCTGAGGAGCCCACTTACCCCACGAGAGGAACAAGCTTTAAAGGAACAGCAGCTCTGGGAAAAGGGCCTCAATGTCACAGGCTTTGATAACCCCCCCCTCCCCCTCCCCCACCCCCCTCCCCCCCTCCCCCCCCCGCCCCAATTACATTTATGAAGTCTCAACATAAATTCAAAAAACTTTCTAACGTGTTGCTGTCATTACGCACGGGAAAGTTCATATATACTGCATATAAAACCCAAGGAATGGCTTGTGGTTTACCCATAAGCACCCTGAGGCATTGTGCAATATGCAGGGATGAAATAAATTAGATACATAAAACATGTTCACAGAGAGAGAGAGAGACGGGATCGCGCTTTCCCCGCAGTATCCGTTAATGTGCGAGATCACGCCTGCACCCCCCCCCAGCACCCCTCCACCAACCCCCCCCCCCAGCCACCCCCCCCAGCGTCACGCCAGGCCGTAAACTCCGTCGCCGGCTCCAGCTCGTAACCGAACCAGGAAAAAGGAGCGCAAAACGCGGTGGCGTTCGTTTCCCGAGCGGGGGAGAAAAGCTCGGAGGCTGGGCGGCAGCTGTTCCCAGCATGCAACAGACACGTGTCCCCATAAACACCCGGGGGACCGGCTCCTGCCAGCGCTGCGCGGGGAGGGGGCGAAACATTTGGGAGAGACACGTTCGCAAACTCCAGACTAGCAGCGACCTGGGCAGATCTGTGGAGAAGGCGGTGGGGTAAGGATACACAGAACGCTTATGGCCAGAATGGATAGATCTATAGCTGGTTTTCAGTCCAACCTCAACTGCAACCCCAGGGTCCCCAGTCCTATCCAGAAAGGGCCAGACCTGATTCTACTAATCAACCACTTGAGTCTTTGCTGAGCACCTTGATTAGTAGAATCGGGTGTGTGTGCACCCACACTGGCCCTACCTGGATAAGACTGGGGACCCCAATTCTGGGATTGCAGTTGAGGTTGGAGAACCGCTGATTTAGAGGAGAGGTGGCGGCGAACGCGGGACCCTTACGGCCAGAATGACGGCAGGAGCGGGGTGCGCGTGTAGCGGACATCGTGTGACGTCCGCTTCCTTTTGGCGCCCATGCTAGTGGATCGCTGCTTTTGCACCAGGCCAGCCGCGGTCCGGTTTCAACGTCAAGTCTAAAAAAAAAATTTTTTAAAAAGAAGCGGAACAATGACATGCCTCCGCCACACCCATCATCGGAACACGTTGCGCAACCTGGACGCAGTCCAACTTTTGTTTGGTTTTTGTTCACCCGTTAAATTTCTAGATGCGAGAAAAGAAATGGCATGCAGAACATCCCGCTGTTTATTTGAATGTGAAACTGATTTATTTTGAAGGCAAATGTTTAATGGTTAAGATTAACGTGCAAACGTTTAGCAAAAACAAACTTTTTTGATTCAAACAATAGGGAAAAATATGCCTGGACTCCGTAAATCTTTAAACTTGTTGCCCTCTCTTCAGTGCACAGCTGTCATGGCACTAGCAATGATTTTTTTCTGTGTTTGCTCATTTGAATAATTAAAAAAAAAATCTAAACCAGAGGCATTTCTGCCCGACAGAAAGCAGTCCGGTTTCCATATGAGGATACGTTGCTGTGGGAACAATCTGGCGATTTGGCGATTCTTTCGCCAAGAAAGCGTGAACAACATTAAGGAGAAAGAGGGCACCGGTGAGCTCAGGGGCTGGCAGGCTAAGGAAGAACTCTACAGTTCAGGACTGAAGAATTTGCGCCATAGTAAAGAAGCATCTGTCTGACAGAGCAGAGATTTAGGAGGCAGGCGTGGATGTGTCTGCGACTACTGCCAGCAGGAGACTTAACGAACAGAGCTACAGAATTTTTAATGGAAATTTGTGACCGATCGCCTCCCAAAATTGGAACGTCCAATTAGCAGTATACAGCAACGTTCACGGGCAGTACATTCGCGTAATCGATTCGAACCCGTCTGAACTTTGGTGCTCCTGGAGTTCAGCTCTCTGCACTGAAAACACCATGATAGGAAAGTAGCGTCAGCAGATTCTGCACTTCATCTGTGAAAGACGCAGTACTGGCAGAGCCCGGTGCTGCTTCCCTGTGGAATACTTGGGAGGGGAGGTGGGGGCGGGGAGGATGGGGGGGATCGGCAGGGCTGGAGCCCGTGTCTGCCCTCCCCTGCAAGCCCTGCGTTGGTGTTGATGGGGGGGCCCGAGGGGGGGGGGGGGACACCGAGACCTTTTACAGGTTCTGTCAGCCCCTGCACTTCAAAGACAGCCAGGTTTAAGCACCCCCCCCCCCCCCCCCCAGGGTACTGTGCATTACCCCCGGGGGCCGGTTCTTGAATGTTTGGGAGTGTTGGCGCAGTGTTCTGCAGACTCAGTCTGCACACAGTTCATCTGCGATCCCCTACAGACTCATAAACCTGCTGCTGCTGACAGCCCTGCTTATGCAATCCCAACAGCGCAGACTCCATACACACACCAGATACTCTACTCTGCTTATCCCTACAGCACAGACTCTATACACACACCAGATACTCCACTCTGGTTATCCCTACAGCACATACTCTATACACACACCAGATACTCTACTCTGCTTATCCCTACAGCGCAGACTCTATACACATACCAGATACTCTAGTCTGTTTATCCATCCGGCACAGACTCTGTTCACACACCAGATACTCTACTCTGCTCATCCCAACAGCGCAGACTCTATACAAACACCAGATACTCTACTCTGCTTATCCCTACAGCACAGACTCCATACACACACCAGATACTCTACTCTGCTTATCCCAACAGCAGACTCCATACACACACCAGATACTCTACTCTGCTTATCCCTACAACACAGACTCTATATACACACCAGATAATCTACTCTGCTCATCCCAACAGCACAGACTCCATACACACACCAGATACTCTACTCTGCTCATCCCAACAGCACAGACTCTATACACTCACCAGATAATCTACTCTGCTCATCCCAACAAGCACAGTAACCCATACCTCCTGCATCACACACTCAACCAGATACTCTACTCTGCTTATCCCTACAGCACAGACTCCATACACACACCAGATACTCTACTCTGCTTATCCCTACAGCACAGACTCCATACACACACCAGCACCAGACAATCTACTCTGCTTATTCACATAATACCAGCACAAGGACCTCAGCACAGACTCTATACACACACCAGATACTCTACTCTGCTTATCCATTCGGCACAGACTCTATACACACAGCAGATACTCTACTCTGGTTATCCCTAGAGTACCAGTACATGGACCTCAGCACAAACTATATACACATTCCAGATACTCATCTTCCTTACTTTTATATTTATGCAGACTGCATGAGTCTGTATAGCTTTGCTTGTGACTTTAGCTTATACATTCAAAATAAATGAAAGACTCGGATGATTATGCCACATTCTGAGTATGAAATATTCCCTTAATTTACAGCATCAGCAGTGAATCAAAAGCGTAGACTCTCCACCATGACCTTCACATTGGTCTGACACAGAAAGAACTCTGATATCATCATACAACCCAACACTTAAATACATCATCAGAAAATCCATTAAAGGATGTGACCAATGTGGCAACAGATGCTCTGTACTGCAAAACAACAGCAGACACTGTTGCCAACCATAGAAAGCACTAGAAGATTTTATATTTTTAACTTCAGCTTTAGAAAGGTTAGTAAGTTGTGGCAGTACCATTATCCCCAAACCCCGGCTGGTCAGGAAGGAGTCTTAATACTAGTTCTAACCACATAAAATAAAGAAAGGATATATAACTTTATAATAAAAATGATGATGCATTAAACAAATGCCTCATTGATATACAATGAACGAACATATTGAAAACATAGGAGTTCTTATTTGCCGTAAAATTACTACAGATAATGTTAGTTAATGAACATTCATACAGAGCCAGCCGAATTCTCAATTACATTTATCATCATAATAATGTTGGGATTCTCTACGCTTGCCTCTTGAACCTGAACCCTACCGAACGTCCAAGTGGTTCTTTTTGGAAACCGAGCAGAACTTATAAGCGTCTCAAAACGTTGATCACGTAGCTCTGAACGGATGTAAAATAAAAAATAAAAAAAAAGAAATCACGTGGTGCGGTATCAAAGAGTTCAGCGCGAATGCGCAGGGACGGACCGGAGTTCCGCCGCTTTTATAAATAGCTCGCCGCGGACGGCGCGTTACAGACCAGACGGCCAGAACCCCGCGGCCAGGCTTTCATGTCCAGAGTGATTTATCGACCCGTCCCTCCCCTCCCCTCTCCTCGCCCGTCCGTCCGTCTGTGGGTTTGGCGGCGGCGGCGCTGTTTCGCATTAAAACCGCGGCTCCGTCTGAATGAATTTACTGTCGGCGCAGCTCACCGCCTCGCTGCAGCAGGTGTAACATCTGCAATGGAGGGCTGGAATTTAGAAGAAGGTTGGATGCGAACTTTTTTCCAAAAAACCTCACAAAACCCCCCAGAAGTATACCAGTGTTTTTTTGTTTTTTTTTTGTTTGTTTTTTAAAGCTTTATAAAACTCAGAATAGGAATGTTAAGTAAAGCCTGTTTCACTTGGATATTTGGACAGAAATGCTCAGGAAAGTGTTCATTCTAAGGAAAGCCCGTGTGGTACCTCATTCCCTCTGTCTACAGCAGACTGCTCAGGTCCATCCTCACCTCCTCTCCTCTCCTCCTCACCTCCTCTCCTCACCTCTCCTCTCCCGCAGGTTTGGTTCCAGAACCGCCGGGCCAAATGGAGGAAGAGGGAGCGTTTCGGGCAGATGCAGCAGGTCCGCACGCACTTCTCCTCCGCCTACGAGCTGCCGCTCCTGTCCCGGCCAGAGAACTACGCACAGGTACGCTGGGAAGGGGCCAGGGGTCACAGGTCAGGGTGAGTGGTGCAGGAGGCTTTGGGGGTGACTGAGCCAGCCAAGCTCAGGACAAATCAGACAGCAATATGGTGTTATTATCAGCAGTAAATCCAGGCCTTGAACACAACACTTCCAAACACGCCATAGACAGCCAGCCATTGGCAGGTCTACTGGAGGCCGACTTGTAGAATTCAGCTTTGAGGCTACTAGCAGAACAAGTTTAAATTCAGCTTTAATGCTGCCAGTGGAACAGGTTTAATTCAGCTTTAACGCTGCCAGCAGAACAGTTTTGATTCAGCTTTAAGGCTGCTAGCAGAACAGCTTTAACAATGCTAGCAGAACAGCTTTGATTCAGCTTTAAGGCTGCTAGCAGTACAGCTTTAACAATGCTAGCAGAACAGTTTTAATTCAGCTTTAAGGCTGCTAGCAGTACAGCTATAACAATGCTAGCAGAACAGTTTTAATTCAGCTTTAAGGCTGCTAGCAGTACAGCTTTAACAATGCTAGCAGAACAGCTTTGATTCAGCTTTAAGGCTGCCAGCAGTACAGCTTTAACAATGCTAGCAGAACAGCTTTGATTCAGCTCTAACGGTGTTAGTGGAGACAGCAGAACAGAATCACAGCTGCTGGCACCAGGCTGAAAAAGCAGAGGCTAAAAGACTTGAGGATCCCCTGGGGTGTGGATGTTACCTCAGACTGAAACTTCAGAGAGAGAGAGAAGTCATAATACATGAAGGATCCCAGTTCTTTTATTTCCCTGTTGTCACCATACATCTGTAATTATTTATCTATAGTTGCATTTAAATAGGAATGCAAATTTCAAAGAGAGAGAGTGACAGTGTGAGAGGCAGAGGGGGAGAGGGAGAGAGAGACAGAGAGAAGGGGGGAGAGAGACTGTGAGAAGGAGATGGAGAGAGACAGTGTGTGAGGGAGAGAGAGAGAGAGTGTGAGAGGGAGAGGAAGAGAGAGAGACAGAGAGAGAGAGAGGAAAAGAGAGATACAGAGAGAGAGAGAGAGAGAGAGAGAGAGATACTGTAGGTCTGATTGGAGGGGTAGGTTCAGGCATGGGGCCAGGGGCACAGTGTGGGACAGGCCTCCTGCTGGAGAGACACACCCTCGCAGGACACCGGGCCAATCCCCAGATTTATTGTTAATCTGGTGGGGGGGGGGGGGGGGAGAAGGGTCAAAGGTCACAGGGAGACAGAGCCGCAGCTGCGGAATGCAGCCCAGCGCACATCTGGGGCGTCTCCCAGAGCACGCTTTCATCTCCCCCTCTTCACTACCCCCCCCCCCACAGACACATGCACCCCCAGCACCAATCGCCCCCCCCCGCACCTCTGCTCCTCACAGCGCCAGACGGACGCACGTGGAGCCGAACGTCATGCCCTCTTTCCACCAACCCATCTCCCGCAGGGGGTTTTCTTATCCCAATAGAATTTGTTTTATTTGTGACATCACTCCATCACACTGTGACATCACTGTTTTATCTGTGACATCACTCCATCACACTGTGACATCACTGTTTTATCTGTGACGTCACTCCAAATTTCTCCGGGCTCCGTCGGTGTATTCCTGTGCTGTGATACGATGCTGTGACGCTGCACGCTGCACCTCATACCAAATCGCCATGCATACTGGAAGCTTTTACATATGTGTCTGTCTCCTCAGGCAAAAATGCAAATGAGGGTTTTATTATTCTGACTGCGCAGTTAGGACGAGTCTTTGTATGCTGGTTATTAATGTGTTGGTATGGCAACGCAGCTGCAGTGTAGGGGAGGTTTTTGTGCTACTGGTTCTGAAGGTGGCGCTCTTTCCCTCTCCCTCCTCTCTCTCTTTCTTTCTCTCTCTCTCTCTCTCTCTCTCTCTCCCTGCGGCAGATCCAGAACCCGTCCTGGATTGGGAGCCCCAACACGTCGTCCCCCGTCCCCGGCTACATGGTGCCCTGCGACACCGTGACCTCCTGCATGACCTCGCACCCCCACGGGGGCGCCGGCGGGGTGCCCGACTTCCTGGGCGTGTCCAGCCCCGAGGGTCACATGGGCGGCCTGTTCGGCGGCCCCGGCATGGGGGGCGGCCTCAACGGCTACGACCTCAACATGGACCCCGACCGCAAGTCCTCCAGCATCGCCGCGCTCCGCATGAAGGCCAAGGAGCACAGCGCCGCCATCTCCTGGGCCACATGATGCCCCGGCTCCGCCCACTGACCCGCCCTCAACCCCCCCCCCCCCCCCATCGTCCAATCAGAGCCCACCGTCAGACCCAGCGAGGAAGAGGAGAGCCAGACGAGATTGCGGGTGTAATTACGACAACTATCGCCAACAAATCACGTCGGGAACCACAGACGGACTGACAGAGCAGACCTGGGGAGATGAGAGAAAGAGGAGTGTTGTGTAAATTTTAAAAAACGTTTTTCTTTTTTTTTTGATTGAGCAAAATCTGCACCTTGGACTTCTTTGCCAGCCCACGCGTTTCACTCCTTTTGCGTCTTCCCTCCTGTCAACAATCGAGAGAGCTGAATGTGTCACCGTCCACTGGACTTGCCCAAAAAAAAAAAAAAGCAAAAATAAATCAACCAATCAAAACGATCCATCCTGAAGTACCTCGCATCGCAGCTGTTCCAAGACGTTTCATTTGGTTTCCGTTGGATAAGAGTAAAAACAAACTGAGCACATAGTAGTGGTTCACTCCAGAGTGCTGTTTGGACTGTGCGCTCTGCAAATAATCTCTCCATAAAAAGTCATTTTGATTTCCTATTCAACTATATTTATACTGCCACCATTTTGTCACTCATTCTCATCCCCACCTTGCCCGTTTCCCCCAGTGTGCGCTACTCAATCCCAACTGGCCAATCAGACTGGGCCACACTATGCAGCGCACGCCCTTAAACATGGACCCTGATCGGCCTCTGGTTGCTTACTCACAGGATACTCAGCTCATACTATCCTCTCTCCTTCTAAACTACAGACGGAGGGATCCAGCACGTAACGGTGCCGTGTAACAGTACAGGTCGCCCATCGTCGTTTTTCAACCAGATGCAGCAAAATTTAATTTCGGGTTTAGGAGCAGGGAGACAGAACCTTCGGCTGCCTGCTGCCTCCCCAGAATCTGTGCACTTCCACACTCGTACCCGTCCCCGAAAACTAGCGGCTGCCATTCCCCTCTGTTTCCCCGATGCAGTCAGCATCGCTCAGGGAAAAGGGGGGGGGGTGTTTCAGGGGTTCAGGGTTCAGGCAGACACAACCACTCTTGGAAAAATCCTTAATCTTACAGGAAACCATTAAGATTGAGGAGAAAGGTCAGCGCATTTAACAGACACCGCACTCTCTTTGTTCTCCAACTTTTTACCAGCTCACATATGGTAGACAGGGCAGAGACTTCTGTCTCTATGTCTGCGTGGGAGTATGTGTGAGTGTGTGAGTGGGTGTGGAGGTGTGTGATGTGTGAGAGGTGTGTGATGTGTGGAGTCGATTGTGTGGGTGGTGGTCGCGCATGTGCCAGATTGTGTGTGTGTGTGCGTGTGTCACCCTGCTTTTAAGATTTGGGGGAAAAGTGTACATCAGACAAGCACAGCACTGTTTGCGTTGGGGGGGGGGGGGGGGGGGTTAGAGATTGAAGATTGGCAGTGATGTAAAGTAGACATGCCATTTCCTCCACTGGCCTTTCGAAAGGTACCACACCCCCCCACCCCCCCAACTGCCTGCAGCTGCAACTCAAAGGAGACGTCCCCATTGGACTTTGGGTTGCCGCGAGTTACAGGACACGCGTGTCAGGAAGGGAATAGCACAGACTGGGGTGCTTCGTATCTCCCAAACGCACTGATGACGCACCCCAACAAAAACAAAATTTAAAATTAAAACTGCGCTCCTACATCAAGCTAGGGTCAGGTTTTAATATTTTTTTTTAAATGAGCAAGCTCAGCAGCTCCAAACTTCCAAATGCAAAATCACATTCCCTCCCCCTCTGCCGGAAAATCCAGAAATTTAAACCAAACAACGTCAAATCAAACGCCTGAGAGAAAGCGACGAACACCAAAGAGAATGATCTTTTTAACGGTCCTCTGATTGCCGGCCTGACACGTGAACCTCTAAACTCCCTCTCCACTCAAGAGGGACGAGAGAGGAGGAGGAAACGCTTGAGCGTAAATTGCTTGGCAAACACAGCCGAGCGAAAAGAAAACAGCAGTTAAGAGAGTTTAGGAGAGCACTTCAGGTTCACCACCACTTCCTGCTACTCAGCCCATCAGCCGAAATTACCCAGAGCCAACATCGTCATCCGAACCCCGCGCAGAACTTTCCGTTATTTAACTGTCATTTATGAAATTCACAGAACTCCAAATGAACAATAATAACGTACAGATATTCCTCCCTTTTGCACTTATCGCTTTAGCCCCTGCGCGCGACGATGGCTCCAAAACTGCAGTGTAGCACAGCGCGAGCACTTCTACTTGTTGATATCAAATCATAAATTAATTTCTATTAATATCAGTGTTCACAGCAGGCCTGAACGGGGAACATCTAAATAAAGCAGGAGATCACATTTTGAAGACTGTTATTCTCTCGGACAATCCCAGAGCGTTCTTCAACTCACTCTCTCTCTCTGGCAGTACGAGGACAGGCGCAGCAGCTGCGCGTCGCGTAAATGCAAAACAAACACGCCTCGGGCACGCTTCCTCTCAGCTGTCTCAGCTCGGCTTTCAAAGCCCCCCGCGGTGCACCGGGACGCAAAACCCGCGCGCCAAACACCACCGCCATTCATATCGCTTCCCCGGCCCCTTCCCCCTGTGCCTCCCGGGTTCAGCCGGCATTTTTAATTAATGTCGCGGCCATCTGTGGCCATAACGGCATTTAAGGGCAGCACAGAAAGGGCGTGGTGTGCGGCCAGCGGGACGGTCAGTTTGTCTCCATTTCCTGTGCGTTTTTGTTTTGTACATTTATTTGCCTATTTATATCGGTGCTCGGTTCTCATTTAGTGTTCTATATCAAAGCCCACTAGTTTCTGTTCAGAAGAAAAGAGAGAATGATTCAAATGCTTAAAAACGGTTTGGGCATCAGGTTTAAGCACTCAATTTCTCAATACGTATGTGTGTCAGAACAACAGCTCAGCTACCATTTATATTAATACATACACATGCGCCTTTGGGCTGAATTACGCACAGCATCAAACAGCACAATATCAGCATTCGCAATGTAAGCGATCTCTCCCTCCCCTACTAACCTAACTCAAAAACCAAGCCAAACTATTTATTGGTATGATTACAAATTTTGGGGGATGGTGTCCTTTCTCTCCAGGTGAGTTGTCTGGAGAATCTCAGTTATGAGCACGTCAATCACAACGCCCCTACTACACGCTGAGGTTCGCTCTACAGGCAGGTGGTCATGGGAAGCGTAGTCCAGAACTTGTGCAAATGTACTCCACAACATACGATCACGGACTTCAAAGTGTTCATAGCTGGGCTGTAGATCTCGTCTCTGGTCTCCCAGTTAATACCTTCTCTGCTGCCCCCTCAACCCAGTTCTAATACTACTGAAGCAGGAAGGTCCTTAGTAATATAATGCTTTTTATTGTGGTTGTGTGTGCGTGGGTAATAATCATTTTTTTGTTTTGTCTACAGTAAATGTATTGATTTTCAGTGAGAAATGTAGATCCTTGAAAATGTAACTAATTTGTTGTACAGTATTACTACATCCTCGTAAGGAATTCTAAAGTTATTTGGTGTGTGGTTACATTTGGATTTTTACCCAGGCTTAAATGGCTTAAAAACATTTTGGTTTAAAAAAAAATGTGTACATGAAAGTTAAAATAAGTTTTTTTTTTGTGGCTTTAAGCTATATTGTTATACTTTTAAAATATTGTTATACTTTTAACCTTGTTGTGTTCAAGTATTTTTGGCGTGTGTGAGCAATAAGTTATTGCACTTACAAAAATGTTTTAAAAACTGTTATTTTCACTCTGAGTTTGGACCAGATCTGTCTGAAATGGACAACTCAACAGTTATTTTCCACAGCTTGCAATTCAAAAACTCAAGTGTGACCGTTTACGCTGATAAGAATGAACCTGGACTTTCACAGTGACAGAATGCTGATTTTTTTGGGGGCCGTAGTAGGTCTAAGAGAGCCTCACAACCCTCCAACCCCCCCCCCCCCAAAAAAAATGTTGTCCTCTCATCCCTCCAGGTTGGCATGTAGGGCAGAGATGTCCCGTAAATGGCAAAAATGAAATGAAATAAACTTTTTTTTTTTTTTTTTTTTAAACCCAGTGAATAAATAATCGGGCAGTGAAATCACAGGGCTGTTCCATTCCCCCTCCGGCTCTCGAGAACGAGCTTCACCAAACCGCCCTCTCCTCGCTCTGCAGCTGAGGAGCGGGAATGTGAGTATTTACATAAGGTGATCCCACAGCGGGACAGCGATTCCCACTGATTTTCTGCGGGGGAGTGACATTTCTCCGAGCTTAGTTCCCACTGAGCGCGTACGGGCCTATTTTTAAAAATACAAGAGCCTGTTTCTTTTTTTTTTGCAAAATGTACATTTGAGAAGCAGAGCCCTATTTGGTCTGCTTTACAGTCCGTGCAGAGAGAAGAACAAAAACTCCCATAATCCTCCACAACAGTGCAGCAAACAAAACTCCCATAATCCCATTCTCAGGGCTCAGATTGTTTCAAAGATCTGATCTTATCTTTCTGACCCCCACGCCCCCCCCCTCCCACCTCCCCCTCGCTCTCTTGTTGGCTCAGAGGGAGGGAATTGTTTGTACTGATGTTCATTCTGTTTGATGTTGTTCATTGCAAGCATTTTTTAAATGTACTGGTCATCAATAAAATTTGAGAAATCTTTAAAAAAAAAAAAAAAAGTCAAAACTTACTGTGCCCGATTCTATTTCATCTCCTCCAACTGCCCCCCCCCCCCCCCCAAATCCCACAAAACTTCTCCCCCAATCCAAAGCCTTTCCCATCTCATTTCAGGCCCACTCCCCCCGGGTGGGGTCGGAAAGCCTCTGAGAATCTCACACTAATTGAAGTCGACAAAAATACTAACAGTGCCCTTTTGAACTGCAGACATTGAGCAGGGTAGATTACACAGCCAATATTAACAACAGGTGACAGCCAACGCAGAGCAGCACAGCCCCAAAAGGCCACAATGGGCATGGCCAGAGGGCGGGGCCAGAGGCCTAGTGGCGTGTTCCTTGAAGCCCCAAAGGCGACCCAGCACTGCACAAGCCTGACCCAGCAAGGCATGAACCTGACCTAACAAGGCATGAGCCTGACCCAGCACTGCAAAAGCCTAACCCAGCACTGCATGAGCCTAACCCAGCACTGCAAAAGCCTGACCCAGCACTCCATGAGCCTAACCCAGAAAGGCATGAGCCTGACCCAGCACTGCACAAGCCTGACCCAGCACTACATGAGCCTGACCCAGCAAGGCATGAACCTGACCTAACAAGGCATGAGCCTGACCCAGCACTGCACAAGCCTGACCCAGCAAGGCATGAACCTGACCTAACAAGGCATGAGCCTGACCCAGCACTGCACAAGCCTGACCCAGCAAGGCATGAACCTGACCTAACAAGGCATGAGCCTGACCCAGCACTGCAAAAGCCTAACCCAGCACTCCATGAGCCTTCTCCAGAAAGGCATGAGCCTGACCCAGCACTTCACAAGCCTGACCCAGCACTCCATGAGCCTGAACCAATAAGGCATGAGCCTGACCCATCACTGCACAAGCCTGACCCAGCACTCCATGAGCCTGAACCAATAAGGCATGAGCCTGACCCATCACTGCACAAGCCTGACCCAGCACTGCACAAGTCTGATCTAGCAGTGATTTAAACACAAGGACAAGTTTAAGATCGCACATACACTCACGCACACTCTCTGACCCAAACACACCCAGCCATCCACCCACGCACACATGTGCACACTCACACTCACACTCACACTCACACACTCACACACTCACACACTCACACACTCACACACACACACTCACACACTCACACACTCACACACACACACACCTCACCTCCCTCTTAGAAGCACTCCTCCAGCAGGCAAGCTACACATTACACATTATCTGCCGCAATCCCACAATGCCATTGGTCATTCTCTGGCATTTCCAATATTCAACCTGTCGCTGACACCTCCTGACTGCCTTCTATTTTCCTTTTGGGGGAGGGAGGGTGGGGGGGGGGGGGCAGTGCAGTCACAAGAGAAATGCCGCATTTTTCACCACACGCTCACTCCCCAGGAAAGAGCGCATTTGTCTCCGTCCCCCCCGCCTCTCCTATCTGAATAACCGCAGACTCTTCGCAGACATCGGCTTACCGGACCAGGATGCATCACTTTCTAGGTGACCAGAGGGCAAATGTTTGAGAATAAATGATGAGCCGTTGTTCACAGTTAATTACTTTCTATTCAAAAAAAAAAAAAAAAAGTCAGGCAACATTTCTTCAACAGGAAACATTTTGACACACATATTTAATTAACTGCAATACAGTTGGGAGTAGAAAAAAAAAACTGACATTAAAATAACATTTAAAAACAACATTAAATAAAACTAATTTTAATACATCTGAAGTGTTTGTTTGAAACTCGGTGCTAAACCTGCATGGAAGACCCTGGGCTAACTGTGCAGTGACCGTTCTGTGATTGGCTGGGGGGCTTTTCGCAAAGACGGCTCCAGCACCAGACCGTTCAGCTGTGCTCGCGCAAAGAACCTCACAGGACAGAGGTGCAACCGTTTACCTGTTTCCACGGTGACAACAGGACGAAGCTCTGGCAACTTCCTGTATCAACGAGGCCAGACAGCAACGACCTCTCAACTGTCCTGTTCCAATGAAACGGGCGGCATTAAATAACAGTTCTGACCTCGCTGTGATGAATCTGCTCATCAAATTTCCATTCTTACCACCTGTGGAGAATTATGGGGGTTCGTTCAGTAGCTGTGCCTTGACTTCCTCATTTGTTCTTGTATGCCCTTTGACCTCTCTTTCTCTAAGCTGATTGGTGGGACGGAATGCACTTCTGCCATTAGGACTGTTTACTTCTCTTTATTTTCCTGCCAACAGTCCTTCCGATAGGCAGTGTTTCAGGACACAAGCTGCCTAAATCCCACCAGGAAAAAAAGCGAGTTAATATTTGTGAGGCAGCCACTCTGAAATGTGTCACAGGAAATGTACAAGTACACAACGTCCCGAACTAGCCTGCCACTGGTTATCGCGTCTGAACAAGCCACAGAATTATTTAAACAGTCTGAGACAAGCAGTAAGTGAATAATGCCAGCAATGAGAGAGAGACTGGCGTAAACAGCATTGTCTTTCAAGTCAGTTTCGCCAAACCTCTTGTCCTAGAACTCGTTATTTATACGTTATATACAGTAACGAACGGATCGCACAGCAGATTTTTCCTGACGGGGACCGGACTCTTCAGCAGGGGGCGTTAGGCGTGGCCATGCGGAGCGCTGTCCGGGCCGGATGTGTCCACCGCAGTCCGCTCTGCGCTTAGATGGACAGAGCTGCAGAAGCGCCCAGGTGGGGACGCTGATCTCAGTACAGCTGCTGTGGTGAGCGGGTGTGGCAGTGACTTGGCGGTAAGGGGTACCCCCAGTCCAGGGGCACTGGGACTAGCAGTAAGGGGTACCCCCTGGCCGCGGTGCTCTCTGACTTTGCAGTAAGGGGTACCCCGATCCAGGGGCACTGGAACTTGGTGGTAAGGGGTACCCCTGGTCCTGGGGCACTGGAACTTGGTGGTAAGGGGTACCCCTGGTCCAGGGGCACTAGGACTTGGTGGTAAGGGGTACCCCTGGTCCTGGGGCACTGGAACTTGGTGGTAAGGGGTACCCCTGGTCCTGCGGCACTGGGACTTGGTGGTAAGGGGTACTCCTGGTCCTGCGGCACTGGGACTTGGTGGTAAGGGGTACCCCCGGTCGTGGGGGGGCAGATGTCCTCATTAAAAGCACACTGTTTCATGATCTGCAGGTTATGTGGGTACACACTGGGGTCCACTAGGACAGAGGAGCAGCAGTCCCCACATCTGAGTCCCCATTCCGCTTCCTCTGGAACCCAACAAAGTCAAATACTTACACTTCTCCCTTTCCCCAACTCTTTTTCTCTCTACCTCTACCCCTCTTCTCACTCCGACAATCTCTCCTTTCCTCTCTCTCCTTCTCCCTCTCCCTATATCTCTCTCCCTCTCTCTTCTTTCTCTGTCTCTCTCTACTCTCTCCCTCCCCCCCTCTCTGTCTCAGGAGCAGCAGAAGACAGTCCATCCCCCTCTCTCTGTGAAAGAGTACCGAGCGAAAGGAAATGAAAGGGTAAAGTTGTGGAACGGCAGGGGATTGTCTGATCTGAAATGAAAAAAAGTCTGGAACGTGTCCGTTTTTTTTTGGGGGGGGGGGGCTGTTATCACAGGCTCCCAATGTTGGGGAAGCTCTTGAGTTTTTCGGGGAAGTCGTCCTTGTACAGGACGGGGTCGGCGCGGTGCTCCACCACCTTGAGGGGCATGGTCCCGAAAACGGAGGCAAACTTGTTGATGCACTCCGACCTGGAGAGAGAAGAGAGAGGGGCGAACTGTGAGACCGAGAGTTTCATCATTTACCACACGCACGCTCTCATGCAAACACAAGCTCACACGCTCACACTCTCACGCACAAGCACACATGCATGCATGTGCACTCACATTCTCACACACACTTTCCTCTGTAAATTTCTTTGGTGGAATACGTGTGACGCTGCACTTGTGTACCAAATAGCATGTTGAGAGATTTTTTTGGTTGACTGCATATTTCATGCAACTGAGCATGCTCAGACCACAGCATGTACCTCTCCCCCACAAAGGCTACTGAGCATGCTCAGACCGAAGCACAAAACTCTCCCCCACAGAGGCTACTGAGCATGCTCAGACCAGAGCACATACCTCTCCCTCACTGAGGCTACTGAGCATGCTCCAATCGGAGCACATACCTCACCCTCACTGAGGCTACTGAGCATGCTCAGACCAGAGCACATACTTCTCCCCCACTGAGGCTACTGAGCATGCTCCGAGCGGAGCACATACCTCTCCCACACTGAAGCTACTGAGCATGCTCAGACCGGAGCACGTACCTCTCCACCATGTGCGTCTGGTCCAGGGACAGCCCGTCGATGGCCGTGCACTCGGGACACTTGAACTTCTTCCGAGGGGTCACCTAAAAGCAGCAGAGACAGCACTTCTACCTTTCGCGAAAACAACCGCCCCTGTTCTCTGTGTAGGACAGCCTCTCAAACTCCGAGCCCAGAACCAGTCATGATGTCAAAACTCCCACACCTCCCTCCCTGCACCTCCCCCCACCTCCCCTCCGTCCCCTGTAAGTACATAAGGAGCCCCAGCAGCTCCCCTCCTGCAGATTTATTCTGCCGTTATGTCATAAATAAAGACAGGGCTGACAGGCCTTTCATAAAAGCGCTTTATTAATGAGATCAGCCCTGTGTTTGAGTGACAGGTAGCGTACCTCCGCTGTACCAGAGTGTGTGTGTGTGTGTGCGTGTGTGTGAGAGCATGCGAGTGTGTGTGTGAGCGTGTGTGTGCGTATATGAATCTATGTATGAGAGTCAGTGTGTGTGTGTGTGTGTGTGTGTGTGCATGTGTGCGCGTGTGTGTGCGTGTGTGTGCACGTGTGTGCGTGTGTGTGAGAGCGTGTGTGTGTGTGTGTGTGTGTGTGTGTGTGTGTGTGTGTGTGTGCGTGTGTGAGCCTGTGAGTGTGTGTGTGTGCGTGTGTGTATGTGAGCATGTGTGTGTGTGTGTATATGAATCTATGTATGAGAGTCAGTGTGTGTGTGTGTGTGTGTGAGCCTGTGTGTGAGAGCACGCGAGTGTGTGTGTGAGCAGAAGTGTGAGCGTGTGTGTGTGTGTGTGTGTGTGTGTGTGAGTGTGCATGTGTGAGTGTGAGCATGTGTGAACGTGCAGGAGTGTAAGTGTGCATGTGTGTGTGAGTGTGAACATGTGAGCATGAGTGCATGTGTGTGTGTGTGTGTGCATGTGTTGTATAAAAGCACACCCGTCTCTTGCCAGTGCCTCCCTCAGCAGTGAGTTATAGCCAGACCCCCACCTCCGTACCCCAGAATGGGAGCAGGGGCCTGGCGGATGAGGGATGGGTGGGGGGCGGGGGGGGTGTTTGTCTAAGAGCGAAGCGAGCGCGCCCTGACGTGGTTAGGGGGACACGGTTTATGGAGTCGGGACATCACTCAAACACAGATAAGCCAGGTAACCCCGGAGTGTCTGCAGACCTGAGCGGGGGCGTGGGGGGCCCATAGGGACATTCTGTAACAGCACACAGCCTGTCATTGCTGCCTCTGCTCAGCACAGAAACAGCCTCCAAGACCACAGACATGTATCCCACAATGCACCACTCTCCATACCACAGAAAAAACACTCTGCAGTACACACACACACACTGGACACTCCCTGCAGCACACACACAGGACACTCCCTGCAGTACACACACACACACTCTGGACACTCCCTGCAGTATACACACACTGGACACTCCCTTTAGTACACACGCACACACTGGACACTCCCTGCAGCACACACACAGGACACTCCTTGCAGTACACACACACACACTCTGAACACTCCCTGCAGTATACACACACTGGACACTCCCTGCAGTACACACACTCTGGACACTCCATGCAGTACACACACCCTGAACACTCCCTGCAGTACACACACTGGACACTCCCTGCAGCGCACACACACACACTGGACACCCGCTGCAGTGCGAACACACACTCTGGACACTCTCTGCAGGACACACACACACTGGACACTCCCTGCAGTACACACACACCCTGGACACTCCCTGCAGTACACACACCCTGAACACTACCTGCAGTACACACACTCTGGACACTCCCTGCAGTACACACACCCTGGACACTCCCTGCAGCGCACACACTCTGAACACTCCCTGCAGTACACACACTCTGGAGAGGCTGTTCCCTCCGCAGGTCGTACCTTGATGGGGGCCTTGCCAGTGATGTTGGCCACCAGGAAGTTCATGGCAATGTCCTCACAGTTCATGTGGTTGTCCACCCAGTTCTTGATGTCCCCAGGCATCTTGTAGGTGTACAGATAGTTAAAGTACTGAAGAGAGAGAGAAAGGGGGAGGGGGTGGAGAGGGAGAGAGAGAGAGGGAGAGGGCCGTCAGTCTTGAGCAAAGTTTCCACAGTTACAGATTCTGCCTCTTTAAAACAAGCCAATGAACACTGAAGACTTCAAAGTGAAAATGAAAAGTAAATTCAAGCCAAAACCTTCATACTATCCATAAACACAAGCAGCTAACACATAATAATGAGAACAGGCTATTCTGGCCTTGTTACACGCACCATGTACCATCTGTCTAGCATCCAGCACTGCTTCACGCCAAGACCAGATTATCCTGAAGTCCTCTGCTTCCTTTACATGACCAAGGAAGCAGTTACACATATTGATAGTTTCTTTATCAAGTAGAATTCATTTGCAAACAATGAGAATATCTAGGGATGACTGAAATGTCCAAATGGCTTCCATCTGAGAAGATCTGATGACTCTGAATGGCCGCTCCTTGTGGTTGGATAACCTAACCTAACCCCACCCCTGACCTCACACAGCTTAGACCTAGGGGTGGGGGAGGAGCTGGGGCTGGGGCTCTCTACCAGTAGAGGGCGGGGCTCTGTATCTTGTGATAGAGGGCGGGGCTCTGTAGTGGGCGGGGCTCTGTATGGTCATGCATAGAGGGGGGGCTCTGTAGTGGGCGGGGCTGCCTTGAGAGGCGGCTCTGTGGCTGTACTTGATAGAGGCGGCTTGTAGGGCGGGCTCTGTACCTTATGATAGAGGGCGGGCTCTGTAGGGCGGGCTCTCTGTAGAGGCGGGCTTGATTGATAGAGGGCGGGGCTTGTAGGGGCGGGCTCGTACCTTGATAGAGGGCGGGCTCTGTACCTTGTGATAGGGGCGGGGCTCGTACCTTTGATAAGGGCGGGGCTCTGTAGTGGGCGGGGCTCGGTACCTTATGATAGAGGGCGGGGTGCTGTAGAGGGTGGGGCTCTGTACCCTATGATAGAGGGCGGGGCTCTGTAGTGGGCGGGGCTCGGTACCTTATGATAGAGGGCGGGGCTCTGTAGTGGGCGGGGCTCGGTACCTTGTGGTAGAGGGCGGGGCTCTGTAGTGGGCGGGGCTCGGTACCTTGTGGTAGAGGGCGGGGCTCTGTAGTGGGCGGGGCTCGGTACCTTGTGGTAGAGGGCGGGGCTCTGTAGTGGGCGGGGCTCGGTACCTTGTGGTAGAAGGCCGCTCCGGTCAGCACCATGGAGACCTCGTTGGTCCACTCGGACTCGTACTTCCACTTGCCCATCTCGTGGTCCCACAGGTGCAGCCGGCCCGGGTACCCCACCAGCCTGTCAGGGAACTCCCGCCACACCTGGGGGCGGAGGGGGGGGGGGGGCGCACAGGCGGTCAGACAAGCCCAAAACCGCATGAGTGGTGAAACGGGCAGGTCTGTGACTCTTCCCTGGAGAGCTGGGTTTCGGAGGTCGGATCCGTGATCCCTGCTCTCCGTCCCACCCCCCCGTGTTCACTCCACCCGCCCGCCCCCCATTTTTACATTTTTATCCCAAATCCTCTGCAACTGCCCCAGTGTGTCCACTTTAAACCAGCTGAAGCTGCTCGAGTAAGCGAGCTAGCTAACGTTAGCTAGCATTACTGTTACCAGGGGGAAACATTCAGAACTACGAGGTCACCGTGGCAACACGCTTACGCTTGTAAGGGATTATGTTTCTGACCTCACTGCGCCCTGTCCCGTAGATGCCCAGGGCTTCCCGCAGGAACCCAGACGGGCCCATGACATCACCAAAGCGACGCCACCAATCAAAAAAAAACGTCCCGGCTTTTTAAAAAAACCGGGCGCAGCTGGCGCAGATCAAACAGGGCCCCAAAAGCAGACGGTTCCCCTCACAGCCCCGTTTCAGCGCTCGCGTCACCCCCGCCGCCCCCGCCCCCGCCCCCGCCCCCGCCCCCGCCCCCGCCCACCTCGTAGCCGAACTGCAGCTCGTCGGAGGTGAGCATGATGATGTCGTCGTCGATGGCCAGCACGGCCTCCGTCTCGATCTCGTCGTAGGGGAAGAAGCGGTTGCTCAGCTTGTTCTCCTTGGTGCGCACCACCTTCAGCGGCACGGCGATCTTCGGCCAGAGCGACTCTGAACCGGCAGGGAGAGAGGAGGAGGAGGAGGAGGAAGAGGAGGAGGAAACAAGAGGAGGAGAGAGAAGGTCAGAGAGCGTATCGGCACAATCCAAATCTGAGAAACAGTTGGTCGTACCCTGAAATAAAACACAGTGTTAGAGCAGAGAGCAGCAGGGGGTTGGTTAGGGGGGGGGGGGGGGTTGGTTCAGCAGCCTCTTTCCGGGGTGGGCCACGGGGGACATTCGGGCCGGGCCCTCAGCTGTGCGTCCGTCCCAACCAAGCAAAAGGGTCCAGTAAAACGCTGACCGCGATTCCCGCTGAAAAATCCAGTCAGAGCACGGAGCCAACCCCCCCCCCCCCCCCCCCCCCGATCCCTCCCCGGTCCAACACTCCCCTCAGGGTACGGAACCGCGCCGCCCCCACCCCCCACCCCGCCTGTTCTCAGGTTGTGCAACAGTTTGGGAGTCGTCCACGGCACGGAGAAGACAGCTGTCCGAGCGCCTGTCACCCAATAAAACCCCTCAGCGGGGACCCGACGGCGTTCCTGAGGCCGGCCGACGTCTTCCAGATGACTCCGCAACGGAAACGGGGAACGAGCGCGAGTTCAATCTAACCGCAGCGCGCGCTCCGAGCGCCGCCCCTGAGGTCACCGAACGGGGGTCACTGAACAGGGGAAGTGCGATTTTAAGGTGCGCCGGATTACACCTCTACTGACCGTAAAGAGATCAGCGACAAAGCGAACGAAATTGTGGCAAAAAAAAATCAGCGTATTAAATACGCTATAGCACTGCGGCTACGCTGACTTGCCTTTGTCAGCAGTCACGTTTTTGTAAATAAACAAAATGGAGGAGCGCAGAGGAATAGTATTATGGTGGGTATTTAGCAGACTCCTGACTGTGCAGAGAGACTGGGCTTGAGGCAGAGCCTGGAAAAAGCCACATAGCGTGTGGGGGGGGGGGGGGGGGGGCAAAAGAACAAAACAACAGAAGACAAAGCCTTTCCCAGCTGCCGGATGCCGTTGGGAGATGAAAAGGGCTCCAGAATTAAAAGTGAAATCCATGCCTCTACGATGACATCACTCCACCAGGGCTGAGGCCGGTTCGGAGGGTTACGGAGGGGGGGTTCGGGGGGGTGGGGGATCCTTGGAGGACAGAGCCAGAGAGGGCCAGAGTTTACAAGTCCTGGGAGGAAGCGGGGTTTGGGGGGGGGGGGGGAGGCTGTCCCACAGAGGCAGAGAGGGGGGGTCCCACGTGGTAGGTACAGCGTGGGATGGAGCAGGGGATCTCAGCAGGACCACCTGCTTAATTCCGCTCCCGTCCCAAAAGCCCGCTCCCTTTCCGAGATTCTGGGGCCTCCTCTGCACAATTCACGCCCCCAACGAGCGTGAACTTAATCACCTCGTTAAGGGCCTTCGTTAGGGACGGGCCCTGCAGTAAACACCTGATATTCAGTTTACCCGACACATCTCTAATGGCTATATTACCTGAGAGAGACCGAAAGCCAGGTGTCACCTGAGGCACAAGGCTTTTGAGCCTAATAACACAGGTGAAAAAGTGGATTTATGCCAGGGGAAAAGAAGTCTGTCTCTATGTGAGTATGTGCTGTTCCCACCAGCACTGTCTGATATGTGACAGGGTAGAACTCCTCATATCTAGCCCAGCAGGACGTCTCTGTTCTTGAAGAGCAACTCTTACAGTTACAGTAATTCTGTGTTCTCTGTTACGTGTTGTTTTGACAGTGGTGTGACTTATGAATGGAAACTTAAGTGCACAACAGACTATAAATGCACCTAACCTAATAAGTGAACACAAATCTCCTGATACTAGCATATGATGTTACGAATCCTTGCCACTTATGACCCTTCATCCAGGAAAAAACATCCATTTCATTGGACATCATCAGTGTCCCAACGACCAATCAGAGCTGCAGAGACTTCTCCGTTTCCTCTGACCTGATGAGTCAGCTCTAAAAGAGCCACACTTTCCAGCACACTCAAAACCCAGGCAGGGACATAAACGAAGCTAACATTTATAACGGCACTTACGAATAACTACATCAAGCTTACGGCGTCACAAACAGGCAACGGTCACATAAATCTCAACGTTCGTCCCGACAACCAATCAGGCTTCAGCCTGTTCCCTCATTGGTTAATAAGGGCAGGGCTGTTATTGGTTGATCTCAGGTGACTGCAGGGTGAAGCAGACTCAGCAGGCTGACCAGGGCACTCACTCAACGCCGAGCTTAACTGGCCAGTCTGCATTCTCAGCCAGATCTGTGAGGGCTGGAGCCACACTGGACTCTATCTCTCACTTTTATTACTGGGATTACAGGCCTGAGATGAGATTCCAGCAGCAGTTCTCAAGCTTTTGTAGGGTTTTCTAGGACAAAAAACAAAGATTCTTATTTATAAATGAATTCGTTTTTAAGTTTAAAAAAATAAATTAAAAAAACAATCCAAAAACGAAAACTTGGATACTTCTGGTCCTAAAACAAAATGATATTTTTATTTCTCTGTGTGACGGTTAACATTGTGACCTCACACATCCTTTGGAATTTTCCGCATTCTAAACCAAGGGATCCCTGAGCAGGGGGACTGGCTGTCAGTCATAACCGGGGCTCCTCCCTCCCAGGGGCGGGGCCTGTATAAAAGAGGGCGGGGCGGGGGCTCACCTTCGGGCGGGCTCTTGTTCTGGTTGTTCCACACCACCAGCAGCTTGGCCAGGCTGGGCACCTTGGAGATCTCGGTGATGACGCGGAACAGGCTCTCCACGCGGTCGTAGGTCAGGACCACGGCGGTGAAGCCCGGGGACCGCGGCGGGATGAGCGGCAGGAACAGCGGGCTGTTCACACTGGACCACTTCTGCAGGAGGAGAGAGGGAGACCGCAATGTGACATCACAATAGAGAGAGACCGCATTATGACCTCACAATACAGAGGGAGAGAGACCGCAATGTGACATCACAATAGAGAGAGACCGCATTATGACCTCACAATACAGAGAAAGAGACCGCAATGTGACCTCACAAGAGAGAGAGAGAGACCGCAATATGACCTCACAATAGAGAGAGACCGCATTATGACCACACAATACAGAGAGAGAGAGACCGCAATATGACCTCACAATAAAAAGACCGCGATATGACCACACAATACAGAGCTGAGACCGCAATATGACCTCACAACAGAGACCGCAATATGACTACAAAATAGAGAGAGGGACCACAATACGAGCACACGATACGGTGACTGCAGTATGACTGCACAAGAGAGAGGAGACCGCAACAACAGCACAACCACTTCCACATCAAAAAACACATTGTATTGTGACCACACAGAAACCAGCCTGTCCCTCTCTCTCTCTCTCTCCATCACCATGTGTAAAATGCACATGTAATCTGAAGTGTGCTTTCTGTTGGGGCAGAAATATTGCTGCTGTGGAAAAACCCATCTGCTTTCCCATTCCACAGGGCCAACAATCACACCTCATTCCAATCAGTGACTATTTCAATTATTAAAAGACTTTAATCTCCCAATTCAGATGAAACGCACAAAGTGGAAACACAAGAGAACGCACACACGCAAGCACGCACAGTCGCGCACTAAGAGTGGAAGAGACACCTCGTTACTGAAAATCTTGGGGAGCGAGCTGTGACCTTTCAGCCTGCCCAAACCCCACTCCTCCAATAGAGGCGGCATTTAAAGAGCCATAAATCACACAACAGCCTGCAAGGCCTGATAAAAAGCAAAGAATTTCCTCCCGGTAATCAGAGAGATGGAGAGAAAATAATAACGAGAGAACAAAAGAGAATGAGAACGAGAGGCAGAGAGAAAGAGAGAGAATGAGACAGAGAGAACGACAGAACGAGAGGGAATGAGAACGAAAGGGACAGACAGAGGGAGTGAATGACAATGAGAGAGACCGAGATGACCAAGAGAAAAAACATGAAAGGGAGAGAGAGACGGAAAGAGCAGGACTCGACGCCAACACTTCTTCCAAAGAGCAACGAGGCATCCCAATTAGAAGACAGTGCTCCTAAATTATATTTCCAGTTAGCAGCACATTAGATTTCAGGAGGAATGCTCCTACAATGAGTGAACGACAGAGGTCAGATGAGAGAAACAAAGAGACAGCTACAAGCAAGAGAGGAGATGGGAAATTATTATTATTGATCATTATTATTATTGTAACTACTTATCGGCATCACAGAGCAAACGACCCACTCTCCCTACCCACAATCCTCACACTGTGAACTCTTAAAGCATTAACGCCCTCCTCCTCCGCAGGTAGCCGTCCGTCATTAGCGGGAGGCTCCGCCCCCTTCCCCCACATGCGCGTGCGTGCGTGCGCGTGCGTGCTGCAGGAGGCAGAGAGCGCGGGATAAAAGCCGCTGGACACTCCGGCACAAACGCACGCGCTCGGAGATTTATTTCAGCGGGACCGTTTGAAACAGCGGCCCCGGCTTTGAGCTTCCCTTTAAAACTCTTTCCCTGGCTCTGCTCCACTCAGGCCCTCGGGCCGGGGGGGGGGGGGGGGTATTTTATATGGGAAAAAGGGGGACGGAAAAGATGAATTTGGTGTTCTCCCGCTGAACACTGAAGCTCTGATCTCCGGTATCAGAGCGGGGCGAAGCGTTTCGGGAGGAAACCCCCCCGCGGGGGGCGCCTGTCCGTTTTATGGGCGGTCCCGGCAGGACCGTAAACGATGTGAGAGGACGTGGAGCCGGGCCCAATAAATCTGCGCGAGGCAGGCTTCTCGCACGCACAGACGGACGGGCGGACAGACGGACGGACAGACCGGGCGAGCTGGTCAGGGCATGAGTCACATGACCATGTGGGAGGGGCTTGAAACTATGCTGAGTGGCATACTTGTGTTTCGCTAAACATCCGAAAGAACAACTCCACTGTGGTCTTAACACTGAAAGAGAAACTCCACTGCAGTCTTAACACTGAAAGAGAAACTCCACTGCAGTCTTAACACTGAAAGAGAAACTCCACTGTGGTCTTAACACTGAAAGAGAAACTCCACTGCGGTCTTAACACTGAAAGAGAAACTCCACTGTGGTCTTAACACTGAAAGAGAAACTCCACTGCGGTCTTAACACTGAAAGAGAAACTCCACTGCGGTCTTAACACTGAAAGAGAAACTCCACTGGAGTCTTAACACTGACAGAGAAACTCCACTGCGGTCTTAACACTGAAAGAGCAAATCCACTGCGGTCTTAACACTGAAAGAGAAACTCCACTGCAGTCTTAACACTGAAAGAGAAACTCCACTGCGGTCTTAACACTGAAAGAGAAACTCCACTGCGGTCTTAACACTGAAAGAGAAACTCCACTGTGGTCTTAACACTGAAAGAGAAACTCCACTGTGGTCTTAACACTGAAAGAGAAACTCCACTGCGGTCTTAACACTGAAAGAGAAACTCCACTGCGGTCTTAACACTGAAAGAGAAACTCCACTGGAGTCTTAACACTGACAGAGAAACTCCACTGCGGTCTTAACACTGAAAGAGCAAATCCACTGCGGTCTTAACACTGAAAGAGAAACTCCACTGTAGTCTTAACACTGAAAGAGAAACTCCACTGTAGTCTTAACACTGAAAGAGAAACTCCACTGCGGTCTTAACACTGAAAGAGAAACTCCACTGTAGTCTTAACACTGAAAGAGAAACTCCACTGTAGTCTTAACACTGAAAGAGAAACTCCACTGCAGTCTTAACACAGAAAGAGAAACTCCACTGCGGTCTTAACACTAAAAGAGAAACTCCACTGCGGTCTTAACACAGAAAGAGAAACTCCACTACGGTCTTAACACTGAAACGTCTGTCTCCCTACCACTGAATGCTTTAAAAAAAAAAAAAAAATTGATGTACCATCTGAAAATCCATTAAGAGGTGTGATTAAGTGCAGCACTGGGGCGGTGGGGGTTCTGTACTGTAATCCAGCCCTCGAGCCTCCTGTAGGTCAGCAGGAAGGACAGAAGGGTCTATAAAAATCAGTGGCTTTGCAGACCGGCTCGTGTGCGTGCCAGGGTGGATTCTGGGAAATCACACCAGGGCAGCATGAGAAAGGAGAGGTGTGGGATATTGCACTGGAGCAGAAAGAAAGTGAGGGATTCTGGGATATGGAACTAGGGCAGAGTGAGAGAAAGGGATTGTGGGATATGGCACCAGAGCAGGGTGACAGAAGGGGGTTCTGGGACAGGTCAGCAGGGCAGACTGAGAGAAGGGGATTCTGGGATGTCAGCAGGGCAAGGTAAGAGGAGGGGATTGTGGGACAGCTGACAAAACATTCATGCAAAGTCACAGAAACATATGCAGCAAAAACTTGTTTAATTGGTGCCCAAAGCTCTCTCTGAGAGAAGAGGATTCTGGGACAGCACCAGCAGGCAGAAACATTCCCGCAACGCTACTGCAACACATGCAGCTGTAAGACATGCTTAACTGGAGCCCACAGCTGCCTGTGGAGTTACAATCACTTTGAGTAAGAAGACCGTACTGCAGCAGCAGATGTGTTTATGCACTGAGTAGGTGCGCGTTTAATACAGGAGCTAATCTTCAGTACAGCAGCGACCGCAAATAAAGGAACTCACTTAACTCATTTAACAGCAGAAAGCCCTCCAAAGGCCTCCCACAGAGGCCTGTGTGCGCCATTCTCAAACGAGCTCCTGTAAAACCTGCGGGCTTTTCCGGGTGCTTCTGCCCCCCCCCCCCCCGTCCTAAAAACACGCCCCTCCGGTCTACCAGCCGCCCGACAGCGTCCGTCGCGGTCTGTCACCACGGAGACAGCCCGTCCCTGACGTTCGACATCAAGTCAGCCGGTCCCCACCAATAAAAGGCGAGCTTTTTATTTGCGAGCGGAAACTTCTTTTGAGGGCGTCCGACACTGACCCACAAGAAACAGACAGGAAGTCGTTAACCAGCTCGAACATGAGAGCGGCACTTGAGCACTGATTTACTTTAATAGACACGGAAAAACCAGGAGAGGAACTGGGGGCAGCGAAAGGGCTTATTCTGATTGGTTCATTGCAACTCTGTGGACTAAGGGAAATGTGCAATTGGATGAGTAATCTCAAATACAAAACATACAACAAACAGATGTGAGAAATGTCATTTCTGATGAAGGATTTCAAATGCAAACATTTTCTTCATAGAAAGCACTAAATTTATTTTACTTTCAAATACAATAATTACGACTGGTCGTCAGTTTGAGAGTCCCAGTGTCCTATACAATCCCGGTGTTGAAATCCTGGGTTCTGTGCTGATACTCAACAGATAGCATAACAGTGAACAGGCTGTCTGTAAGAAGGGGAATGCATTCTGAGCGCTAACGTGCTGTCTGTAAGAAGGGGAATGCATTCTGAGCGCTAACGTGCTGTCTGTAAGAAGGGGAATGCATTCTGAGCGCTAACGTGCTGTCTGTAAGAAGGGGAATGCATTCTGAGCGCTAACGTGCTGTCTGTAAGAAAGGGAATGCATTCTGAGCGCTAACGTGCTGTCTGTAAGAAGGGGAATGCATTCTGAGCGCTAACGGCTAACGGGCTGTCTGTAAGAAAGGGAATGCATTCTGAGCGCTAACGGCTAACGGGCTGTCTGTAAGAAGGGGAATGCATTCTGAGCGCTAACGTGCTGTCTGTAAGAAGGGGAATGCATTCTGAGCACTAACGTGCTGTCCGTAAGAAGGGGAATGCATTCTGAGCGCTAACGTGCTGTCTGTAAGAAGGGGAATGCATTCTGAGCGCTAACAGGCTGTCTGTAAGAAGGGGAATGCATTCTGAGCGCTAACGTGCTGTCTGTAAGAAGGGGAATGCATTCTGAGCGCTAACGTGCTGTCTGTAAGAAGGGGAATGCATTCTGAGTGCTAGCGTGCTGTCTGTAAGAAGGGGAATGCATTCTGAGCGCTAACGTGCTGCCTGTAAGAAAGGGAATGCATTCTGAGCGCTAACGTGCTGTCTGTAAGAAAGGGAATGCATTCTGAGCGCTAACGTGCTGTCTGTAAGAAGGGGAATGCATTCTGAGCGCTAACGTGCTGTCTGTAAGAAAGGGAATGCATTCTGAGCGCTAACGTGCTGTCTGTAAGAAGGGGAATGCATTCTGAGCGCTAACGTGCTGTCTGTAAGAAAGGGAATGCATTCTGAGCGCTAACGTGCTGTCTGTAAGAAAGGGAATGCATTCTGAGCGCTAACAGGCTGTCGGTAAGAAGGGGAATGCATTCTGAGCGCTAGCGGGCTGTCTGTAAGAAGGGGAATGCATTCTGAGCGCTAACAGGCTGTCTGTAAGAAAGGGGAATGCATTCTGAGCGCTAACAGGCTGTCTGTAAGAAGGGGAATGCATTCTGAGCGCTAACGTGCTGTCTGTAAGAAGGGGAATGCATTCTGAGCGCTAACGTGCTGTCTGTAAGAAGGGGAATGCATTCTGAGCGCTAACGTGCTGCCTGTAAGAAAGGGAATGCATTCTGAGCGCTAACGTGCTGTCTGTAAGAAAGGGAATGCATTCTGAGCGCTAACGTGCTGTCTGTAAGAAGGGGAATGCATTCTGAGCGCTAACGTGCTGTCTGTAGAAAGGGAATGCATTCTGAGCGCTAACGTGCTGTCTGTAAGAAGGGGAATGCATTCTGAGCGCTAACGTGCTGTCTGTAAGAAAGGGAATGCATTCTGAGCGCTAACGTGCTGTCTGTAAGAAAGGGAATGCATTCTGAGCGCTAACAGGCTGTCGGTAAGAAGGGAATGCATTCTGAGCGCTAGCGGGCTGTCTGTAAGAAGGGGAATGCATTCTGAGCGCTAACAGGCTGTCTGTAAGAAAGGGGAATGCATTCTGAGCGCTAACAGGCTGTCTGTAAGAAGGGGAATGCATTCTGAGCGTTAACGGGCTGTCCGTAAGAAGGGGAATGCATTCTGAGCGCTAACGTGCTGTCCGTAAGAAAGGGAATGCATTCTGAGCGCTAACGTGCTGTTCGTAAGAAAGGGAATGCATTCTGAGCGCTAACGTGCTATCTGTAAGAAAGGGAATGCATTCTGAGCGCTAACGTGCTGTTCGTAAGAAAGGGAATGCATTCTGAGCGCTAACGTGCTGTCTGTAAGAAAGGGAATGCATTCTGAGCGCTAACGTGCTGTTCGTAAGAAAGGGAATGCATTCTGAGCGCTAACGTGCTGTCTGTAAGAAAGGGAATACATTCTGAGTGCTAACGTGCTGTTCGTAAGAAAGGGAATGCATTCTGAGCGCTAACGTGCTATCTGTAAGAAAGGGAATGCATTCTGAGCGCTAACGTGCTGGGCTGTCTGTAAGAAAGGGAATGCATTCTGAGCGCTAACGTGCTGTCCGTAAGAAGGGGAATGCATTCTGAGCGCTAACGTGCTGTCTGTAAGAAAGGGAATGCATTCTGAGCGCTAACGTGCTGTTCGTAAGAAGGGGAATGCATTCTGAGCGCTAACATGCTGCCTGTAAGAAAGGGAATGCATTCTGAGCGCTAACGTGCTGGGCTGTCTGTAAGAAAGGAAATGCATTCTGAGCGCTAACGTGCTGTCCGTAAGAAGGGGAATGCATTCTGAGCGCTAACGTGCTGGGCTGTCTGTAAGAAAGGGAATGCATTCTGAGCGCTAACGTGCTGTCTGTAAGAAGGGGAATGCATTCTGAGCGCTAACGTGCTGTCTGTAAGAAGGGGAATGCATTCTGAGCGCTAACGTGCTGTCTGTAAGAAAGGGAATGCATTCTGAGCGCTAACGTGCTGTCTGTAAGAAAGGGAATGCATTCTGAGCGCTAACGTGCTGTCCGTAAGAAAGGGAATGCATTCTGAGCGCTAACGTGCTGTCCGTAAGAAAGGGAATGCATTCTGAGCGCTAACGTGCTGTCCGTAAGAAGGGGAATGCATTCTGAGCGCTAACGTGCTGTCTGTAAGAAGGGGAATGCATTCTGAGCGCTAACGTGCTGTCTGTAAGAAGGGGAATGCATTCTGAGCGGAGGACGGAGTGTGGCACAGTGGGTAAGGAACTGGGCTTGTAACCGAAAGGTCGCCGGTTCGATTCCCAAGTAAGGACACTGCCGTTGTACCCTTGAGCAAGGTACTTAACCTGCCTGCATTGCTTCAGTATATATGTCCAGCTGTATAAATGGATACAATGTAAAATGCTATGTAAAAAGTTGTGTAAGTCGCTCTGGATAAGAGCGTCTGCTAAATGCCTGTAATGTAATGTAATGTAATCTGTAAGAAAGGGAATGCATTCTGAGCGCTAACAGGCTGTCCGTAAGAAGGGGAATGCATTCTGAGTGCTAACGTGCTGTCTGTAAGAAGGGGAATGCATTCTGAGCGCTAACGTGCTGTCCGTAAGAAGGGGAATGCATTCTGAGCACTAACGTGCTGTCCGTAAGAACGGGAATGCATTCTGAGCGCTAACGTGCTGTCTGTAAGAAGGGGAATGCATTCTGAGCGCTAACGTGCTGTCCATAAGAAAGGGAATGCATTCTGAGTGCTAACGTGCTGTCTGTAAGAAGGGGAATGCATTCTGAGTGCTAACGTGCTGTCCGTAAGAAGGGGAATGCATTCTGAGCGCTAACGTGCTGTCTGTAAGAAGGGGAATGCATTCTGAGCGCTAACAGGCTGTCTGTAAGAAGGGGAATGCATTCTGAGCGCTAACGTGCTGTCCGTAAGAAGGGGAATGCATTCTGAGCGCTAACGTGCTGTCAGTAAGAAAGGGAATGCATTCTGAGCGCTAACAGGCTGTCTGTAAGAAGGGGAATGCATTCTGAGCACTAACGTGCTGTCTGTAAGAAGGGGAATGCATTCTGAGCGCTAACGTGCTGTCCGTAAGAAGGGGAATGCATTCTGAGCGCTAACGTGCTGTCTGTAAGAAAGGGAATGCATTCTGAGCGCTAACAGGCTGTCTGTAAGAAAGGGAATGCATTCTGAGCGCTAACGTGCTGTCCGTAAGAAGGGGAATGCATTCTGAGCGCTAACAGAAAGGGAATGCATTCTGAGCGCTAACGTGCTGTCTGTAAGAAGGGGAATGCATTCTGAGCGCTAACGTGCTGTCTGTAAGAAGGGGAATGCATTCTGAGCGCTAACGTGCTGTCTGTAAGAAGGGGAATGCATTCTGAGCGCTAACGTGCTGTCTGTAAGAAAGGGAATGCATTCTGAGCGCTAACGTGCTGTCTGTAAGAAAGGGAATGCATTCTGAGCGCTAACGTGCTGTCTGTAAGAAAGGGGAATGCATTCTGAGCGCTAACAGGCTGCCTGTAAGAAGGGGAATGCATTCTGAGCGCTAACGTGCTGTCTGTAAGAAGGGGAATGCATTCTGAGCGCTAACGTGCTGTCTGTAAGAAGGGGAATGCATTCTGAGCGCTAACGTGCTGTCTGTAAGAAGGGGAATGCATTCTGAGCGCTAACGTGCTGTCTGTAAGAAAGGGAATGCATTCTGAGCGCTAACGTGCTGTCTGTAAGAAGGGGAATGTGTTTGGAGGGCTAACGGGCTGCCTGTAAGAAAGGATCAGTTACTGATTCAGGAAGAGGGACCGAGTACTCAGAGGCCTGTACTGTTCCCTTCCTAACAGCTGGGGTGGAGAGGGTAACGGCCTCCAGGGGGCAGTGTGTGAGTGTGTGTGTGTGTGGGGGGGGGGGTAGCTCACCACCACGGGGGGGTTGTTCCACTGCTCGTAGGTGCGGGCGGCGTAGGGGTAGATGCGGTCGTTGATGATCTGCAGGGTCGTCATGCCGATGGCCTTCATGGAGCTGAAGTAGGCCTCCCAGAACCAGTGGGCCTGAGGACGGACACGGCGGCCGTTAAAGCAGCTATTAAAATTAACTTCCCCAAGTTAAAATGCCGTTGACATAACATAAAAATATATGTCACACACAGAAGCTGTATTTAACACATGAAACGATATACCTAAAACATGCTCTGGGCAACCAATAGTCCAGCAGAGTAATGTGCTGTACTTGTTGAGAATCTTCTCCACACCAGACATTTCACAAGTCAGGGCTCAACAGTGCCAACTGGAAAGATAATTTAAGAGCACAACTACCATTTGGGATGCATCAGTGTGCTCCTAAATTTTTAAACTGAAGAGCACATGCGCTCCTTGGAAAAAATATTAGTGTAGAGAGTAAAAATGGGTTTGCATGGGGGGAGGGGTGCAGCGTTTGGGGAGGGCGCCATGGGCGTTAAATCTAAAGTGGGGGGCTGGGGGGGGAAGCCGCACGTGGGGTGCACGCGACTGTCCTCTGAGCAGCAGAGACATAGTGGGGGGGGGGGGGGTCCCAAACGCACAGAGGGAAGGAAGTTGTTCATCTGCGAGGGGAACACGCGGAAGCTTCCGGACCCAGGAGGCCAGGCGTCCGCAGCGCACAACACCCCCCCCCCCCCCCGCCCGCCCGCTCACCTCCCTGTCTCTTAACCCCTATGACCCCCCCCCCTCCCCCCCACCCCCCCCAAAGCCCATTAAACTCCCCACGTCTGAGCAGTCAGGAGCCCCGCAGGACATCAGTCTTCCAAACCCTTTCACCGAAGCCTCTCAGACGCCTGCCGCTCGACCCCGCGACCCCGGCCCGAGCCAAAGGTCAGAGGTCAGGCCGCTTCACTCCCGTCCTGTGCTCTCCAGGGATGGCCCTGAAAGCCGGTTCTAAAACTCGGTTCACAATGAGTAAAACCCGGAGTACAGAGAAGGTCCGACATCACTGGTCCTGCCGTCGGTACTGGAGGTATGGAGCGAGACAGCTTTCCAGAGGATAAAGTTTTGAGGAATTCCTAGGAAGGTCGCGAACATGATCTTGTTGCTTTCTCTCTCTTGACTCCCGTTTACACCTAGCATTAACATGCACTTTTTTTGTTATTCCGGGAAGATATCCAGCTACAGATCGCACAAACGGGACCAACTCTCTCTCTTCCACCAGAGTGAGGAATGACCAGATGTCCTCAGCGTTCACGGAACAACCCCACTGCATGAGACACACAAACAAACGTTCTCAAGCGCAGCTACACTTGAGTCGATGACGACTACGCTCGTTGCCACAAACGTGATAAAAAAAACTGCCAGTACGAGCAAGTAATATGGGCAAATGTGTCCAAGCATCAGTCGACCAAACATAAATATGCAGAAATATGCCTGCAGAAATAACCTTGATGGGGACAGAGGTGTTCTCCGTTCCCCCCCCCCCCCCCCCCTCCACAGGCCGGGGGTGTTCCTTCCCTCCCCCCTCCCCACAGGCCGGGGGTGTTCCCCTGCTCCCCGAAAGGCGTCCCCCCTCAGCGCTGCCTGACACCTGACAGGCAGGAACTCGACACGGCAGGTTTCAGAAGCGGGACGGGGGTTCTGTTTGTTGCGGGGTGGCGGGGGTCAGTTTCGGAGCACATTCCTAACCTCATCCCTCCCCCCCCCACGCCTGCACCGCTCCAGCCCCAGAGTCCTACGTTCCAGGGCCCTTTCTTGTGAGGGGAGTGCTGTTCCCAATTAGCTGCAGTGATCCAGACGGCTTCTGCAGTGCCCAATGAGGGGACTACGATTAATCAATCAATCAAATTCTATTTATATTTGCGTATTTCACAGCAATTGTCACAATATGCTTCACAGACAACCCTGGCCTAGACCCCCACAGGAGCAAGCCTAAGGCAACAGTGGCAAGGGAAGACTCCCGGTGGCTGATGGGAAGAAACCTCAGAAGGAACCAGGCTCAAGGGGGAAACCCATCCTCCTCTGGTCGGCTCAGGGTGCAGACTGGTGACCAACATGGTCAGTCAGTCAATGTTTACATCGATAGCAGCAGCAGACCCGTATGATGGTATGTACATTGTGACCAGCCATTCCGGCTCAAAGAGAGCGGCCATTCTGGCTCTGAGGCACCATCCCTTCAGGCTGCAGAGATTGAACAACGTGGAACAACTGTTCAGGAATGACACTGCTCTCGACCCAGCGAGGAAAGTCAAGGCTGGGGTACACTGCCACGCCTCAAACTGACCCCATTACTAAAGCCAAAAACCTCCTGACATTTACACTCCTAAGGGGGGCGGGGGGGGGGATCATGACAAAAGAAATAAATAACCGAGAACCTCTCCACCTGCGCAGCTGTCTCTGGTTGAGAGGGTGAAATGGCGGCACTAACGCTAACGTTAAAAAAGAAAAGCACCTGCAGCCTCAGGAGGGGGAGCAGGTCCGTTTATAAATCAGGGCCCAGACCGCACGGCGGACGAACGCAGGCGGCCGGCGTGCCGTCTGGCAGCCCTGCGTGACCCGTGTTTCTGTAAGGGGGGGGCGGGGGGGGGTACGCTTCATCCGTCTCCCGCCCCCCTGATTCAGCGGAAGATTTATTGGCCGCCGTATGTGTTGTTGTTGTTTTTGGGCGGTCTGCAGAGGGCCGTCCACTCGGGCCGCTTGATCCCCCTTAGTTTTTTTACGTGGGGGGGGCCGGGGGGGCTAAGTGTACTTAAGACAACTTTTGAGTCCCGGAGGGAGTCGGACGGCCCCTAAATCAGCGAGCGGCGAAAGCGCTCCCCCTCCGAATGGGGGGAGGCTAACCGAACCGACGCCAAACCTGCCGGCCAATCCCGACCCTGCGCTCTGACTGCGACGGCTGCGCATCGGGCTCACCGCGACTGCGCAGCCGAGCAGCCCGACTGCAGGGAGGACTGCTAGCAGAGGCTGAGGTGCAGAGGACAAACCCCTGCCTGCGCTCTCCTAAAGCAGAGGCGACGACCGCAGTGGGACAGGCCCACGGGTACGACCAGGATACAAACTCAGAGAGAAAAAAGAAAACAGAAAAATTGGGTGAACGAAGACAAACAGTGATTCTGGGGCCAGAGACGTGAAATCCAGTTGATCTGTAAGTGCTGATAAGTGAATGAAGGCTCGGCTCTCTCTCTTGGCATAAACCGCCAATGCTGAGCCCCAGTCTGCCAGCGGACACCAGAAAGGGAACCCCAGCGTCTGCTCGCAGCCTCCAGCAGACACGGGGAGGGAGGTCACAGCAGAGGGAGAGCATCCGTCCCACAAAGGAGACTGGATATCACATTGAGAGCGCCCTCTGTTGGGCAGAGAGAAGCACTACACGCTAAAAGCAGCACGTGGTGCAGGACTCTGGCTCCTGTTGGGGGTAGAGGGAGGGGGGAGAGGGGAGAGGGGAGAGAGGGGGGAGGGGGGATAGGGTGGCGGAGAATTTTTAGACAGTGTGCGTGGGTCCCGTCCTGTAGCGGAGGGAAGGTGGGGTGCACTCTGGGGGTCCAGATGTGCATGAGTGAGGACTGATGGGTAATGGGGTCCCCCTCACCTCATCAATCCTGACACACACACGCACGCACACACAAGCGCACACACACGCACATACCCATACACACACACGCAGACACACACATGCACGCACACACAAGCGCACACACACACACACGCACACACACAAGCGCACACACACACGCGCACATACCCATACACACGCAAACACACACGTGCGCACACACACACGCACACAGATGCACACACACACACACACACAGCCTAACCTCACTCAAACCCAGCGAGCTGCACACAGCTGTGTGTGGGAGCTCTGGAATGAGAGGCTACACATCTCAGCCTTAAACACTGAAACCCATGTGAGCCCTAGACAGTGAAAGCCCTGCTTTCATCAACCCAGACATCCATTTCAGTTCTGACATTAGCGCTACCGCTCTACTAGCGCTAGCGTGTATGCGCCGGGCCCACAGCTGCAGAGTCTGCGACTGCGTTTCATCAGACGCATCTCCCTGCCAGTGCAGTCAGCTACAGCGTGGAGACCTGCCACACGGTCTGGCACACAACCCTGACTGCGGAGATCAGCTGGGGGGGCACTTACCCCACCTCTCAAAATCAGGGGTCTGCTTTCCTAACACTGCTTGTGCAAGAGTCTCAACGCCAGGGCCCAAAATTATAATAAAAACAAAACCAACTGTTGCCAAAACCACGCGAGTTCACTTTTCTCTCACGGTAATCTTGATTAACTGCCGTAAATTCTCATTTAGTACAAAAGTAATTTTTTTTTCCTTTTTTTTTTGAGTGCAGACACATTCAGGCTTCTCTGTCCCCACCTGCAGGAAGTTCCTGGTACTGCAGCAAGACTTCACTCTGGAACCCCTAACAATGTGTGGCTCGCTGTCCTACTGCCAGCCATTTAGAGCAAGAATGACCTTCAGTCTGCCTGACCAACTGAGGATTTGACAGTGCTTTCACCAACACCCCCCATCATCATAAGGCTTCTGTGATCATATTTTCAGCGCTTAAATACACATATTGCTGATATTAAGACACACCTGTGACAGAGAAACCCTCCTAATGCTCACCTGTCTCTGCATCTCCTCCACCTGTCTCTGAGGGATGCTCTTCAGGATGGAGTACATCTCCGGCAGCTTGTCCTCAGGGATCACCACCGATGCCCTGCAGAGCACACACACACACACGCACACACACGCACACACACACACACACACATGCACACGCGCACGCAACACACACACACACACACACACACACACACACACACACACACACACACACACACACACACACACACACACACGCACACATGCACACACACACACACACACACACACACACACACACACACACACACAGACACACACACACACACACGCACACACACGCACACATGCACACACACACACACACGCACACACACGCACACACACACACACAAACGCACACACTTAAGATCTGCCTTCACTGGAACTAAGGGGCCTAGCCCAAACCAGGAAAAACAGCCCCAGGCCAAGGGGTGTCCAGATATTTTTGGTTGCATAGTGTACCAATAGAGATCTTTACATTAGCCACAATAAGGCATGTAACACACTGAAGCTGGCTTTGCCCAGCAGGGGGCGCTCTACCGTTTCCAGTCCAGCACTTCTGAGAAGGGCAGGATGTAGGAGTCGGCCACAATGACAGGGACACAGCCAGCCTGCATGACATCACTGAGCGCCGCCTGACCCAGCCTGGCCCCCCGCAGCACCACACAGAACGAGGACTCCTGGTGGCGGGGGGGGGACAGGGAGAGGCAGAGGGAGAGATATGGAGAGAGAAAGAGGGGGGGAAGGGAGAGAGGGAAAGAGAGACAGAGAGAGAGTGCGAGAGAGAGGGAGATGATGTCAGAAAATAAAGTTCATTGTGCTGTGAAAATACACATTCACACACAATTTACAGGTGTAACAATATTTAGCAGCTGAAATGAAAGCTTTAGAAACAACTAAGAACATGGTTCAAGGGCAAGGCAGTTCAAAGTGTGTGAGGGGGGGGCAATGCAGGTGAGGAGGGTTTTACACTGCCCCCCCCCCACCCCACCCAATGGAACATATCCCAGATGTGCAGGTAGGGATAAACTCACTTCCTGTCTAGACGAAGCGGGGTTAAATAGAGGCCATGGCACTGCTCAGGAATCAGGAACCCCCCCCAGCCCTGAAGAGCCCCCCTCCCACCCCCACCCCCACCCCATCTGGGCCGTGCAGTCACATCAGGCTATCCAAGTAAAACTCGCTGACCAATAGGCAGCGAGCATTTTTTTTTTTTTTCGTACACGTGGACGACAGCAGCGTGACAGCACGAAGGGGCGTGTCCGCCCGGCTCACCTGCAGGACCTGGGGGTAGTCGAACACCTGGCCTTTGTGGCAGCGCTTGCGGGCGGAGGCCACGCCCTGCGACAGGTTGCTGCACCTGTCCAGCAGCAGCGCCGCCTCCCCGTTCTCCGCCTTCAGCTGCTCCAGCTCCGCCCGGTACTCCCGGTGGATCGCCGTCTGCGCCGACAGCAGGAAGTAGCGCCGCGGCCTGCGGGACGGGACGGGGGGGGTTAGGGGTACAGGGTATACAGGTATTGGGGTAAAAGAGTATGGGGTACAGAGGTATTGGGGTACAGAGGATTAGGGGTACAGGGTATACAGGTATTGGGGTATAGGTGTACGGGGTATACAGGTATTGGGGTAAAGAGTATAGGGTATAGAGGTATTGGGGTACAGGAATTAGGGGTACAGGGTAAACAGGTATTGGGGTATAGGTGTACGGGGTATACAGGTATTGGGGTAAAGGAGTATGGGGTATAGAGGTATTGGGGTACAGGGATTAGGGGTACAGGGTAAACAGGTATTGGGGTATAGGTGTACGGGGTATAGAGGTATTGGGGTAAAGGAGTATGGGGTATAGAGGTATTGGGGTACAGGGATTAGGGGTACAGGGTAAACAGGGATGGATAGGTGTACGGTATATAGGTATTGGGGTAAAAGAGCATGGGGTATACAGGTATTGGGGTACAGGGATTAGGGGTACAGGGTAAACAGGTATTGGGGTATAGGTGTACGGGGTATATAGGTATTGGGGTAAAGGAGTATGGGGAATAGAGGTATTGGGGTACAGGGATTAGGGGTACAAGGTAAACAGGTATTGGCGTATAGGTGTATGGGGTATACAAGTATTGGGGTAAAGGAGTATGGGGTATAGAGGTATTGGGGTAGAAGGGTTAGGGGTACAGGGTACAGAGGTATTGGGGTACAGGGGTTATGGGGTACAGGGGTATTGGGGTACAGGGGATGAGGGGACAATTTAAGTGAGATCTATTTTCACCAATATTCAGAACTAAAGTCTTCATATGATTGTACATTTTAAATAGTAGCATGCTTCACTATCTGGGATCTGTAGGGTTTTCACCAGGTGTGGGGTTGGAATACTTCTGTGTCTACCTGGACCAGGTGTGGGGTTGGAATATTTCTGCCTGTACCTGGTCCAGGTGTGGGGGTTGGAGCATTTCCGTGGGTACCTGGCCCAGGTGTTTGGGGTTGGGGGGGTGCTCACCCTGGCTGTCTCTCGGGCAGCTCCACCTCTGCAGACAGGGGGCTGTAGACGGGGATGCTGACGTCATACCCCTGCCGGTACGTCCATGTGGAGAAGCCCCCACCGGCCAGCAGAGCTCTGCGGGGGGAGGAACAGCATCTCATATTCAGGCCTTCAGCAGAAACACTTTACTGTCTCACATACAGCTGGATATTTAAAGCGCAAAGAGCAGAGCATTATAGATCTTTCCAGATCATAAACCTCTCCCTCTCTATCCCCTCTCCTCAGACATACAGCACATAAACCTGCTCTCTCGCTCTCTTTCTCTCTCTCTCTCCTCTCAGAGACAGCACATAAACCTGCTCTCTCGCTCTCTTTCTCTCTCTCTCTCTCCTCTCAGACATACAGCACATAAACCTGCTCTCTCGCTCTCTTTCTCTCTCTCTCTCTCCTCTCAGACATATAGCACATAAACCTGCTCTCTCGCTCTCTTTCTCTCTCTCCTCTCAGAGACAGCACATAAACCTCCTCTCTCGCTCTCTTTCTCTCTCTCTCTCCTCTCAGACACACAGCACATAAACCTGCTCTCTTGCTCTCTTTCTCTCTCTCTCCTCTCAGAGACAGCACATAAACCTGCTCTCTCACTCACTCTCTCTCTCTCTCCTCTCAGAGACAGCACATAAACCTGCCCCCCCCCCTCCTCTGACACCACATAAACCTGCTCTCTCACACTTCTCTCTGTTCTCAGACAGACAGCAAATAACCCGGCCCTAAACAGGCATAGGCCTAAACACAAGGCCTTACTTAAACAAAACAAAAACCAGTTCAAAGCAGGGGACAGAATTGAGGACCATTTGAGTTAAATGCAAAGAGCAGGACAGGTGGCTAGAGATGTCATTACAGAAGAAGGGCTTTGGGGGGATCTGCAGTACCTGTCTCTGGGCACATCCAGGGCTGTGTTGTAGTCTGGGGGACCACCAGGAAGCAGGTTAAACAAGAGGTGATTCATCCCTCTGTCCCATCTACAACATAAGAACATAATAATACATCATAAGAACAGGTCATTCAGCCCATCTAGTACATAAGACGATAAGAATACATAATGAAGAGAACAGGCCATTTAGCCCATCTAGAACATAAGAACCTAAGAATACATACTGAGGAGAACAGGACATTCAGCCCATCTAGAACATAAGAACCTAAGAATACATACTGAGGAGAACAGGCCATTCAGCCCATCTAGAACATAAGAACCTAAGAATACATACTGAGGAGAACAGGCCATTCAGCCCATCTAGAACATAAGAACATAAGAACACATAATGAGGAGAACAGGCCATTCAGCCCATCTAGAACATAAGAACACATAATGAGGAGAACAGGCCATTCAGCCCATCTAGAACATAAGAACCTAAGAATACATACTGAGGAGAACAGGACATTCAGCCCATCTAGAACATAAGAACATAAGAACACATAATGAGGAGAACAGGCCATTCAGCCCATCTAGAACATAAGAACACATAATGAGGAGAACAGGCCATTCAGCCCATCTAGAACATAAGAACACATAATGAGGAGAACAGGCCATTCAGCCCATCTAGAACATAAGAACACATAATGAGGAGAACAGGCCATTCAGCCCATCTAGAACATGAGAACACATAATGAGGAGAACAGGCCATTCAGCCCATCTAGAACATGAGAACACATAATGAGGAGAACAGGCCATTCAGCCCATCTAGAACATAAGAACACATAATGAGGAGAACAGGCCATTCAGCCCATCTAGAACATGAGAACACATAATGAGGAGAACAGGCCATTCAGCCCATCTAGAACATAAGAAGAGAGCGTCAGTCACCTGGGCAGCAAGGCCAGGGCCTGCGCGGTCTCCCGGATACGCAGCGAGTTCTGGTTCAGCACGTCGATGGAGGGGACGAGGAGGCAGGCGCGCGTGACGTCGTCGGTGTAGAAGTCGCTGTCGGAGATGGCGCTCAGCAGGTCGTTGTACTCCCGCGACAGGCCCGTGCTGCTGATGGCCACGCCCGCCTCGTCCACGTAGCGCTGCAGGGGGTAGATGTACACCTGCAACCGGAAGCATCCGCATCAGCACCAGCACAGCAGGGTTAGTGACATCACTGCACTGCACAATGACATCATCGCCAGGGACGGCGGGTGAGGTCATGAATAGGGGAGGGTACAGACACTGAATGCAACCTTATGAGTCAGAGAAGTCGGCAGGCGGCAGTGTAGTATAACGGCTAAGGAGTTGGTCTTGCAACCTGAAGGTCGCTGGTTCATTGCTCCAGCATATATCCAGCTGTATAATTGGACACAATGTAAGTCGATCTGGATAAGAGCGTCTGCTATATGCCTGTAAAAGTCCTGCTCAAACGTGTTAAGTAAAAAAATGTTTTGTTTTTTTTTAAATTCTGTATCGGCCAGTGTGCGTGGGTGTTCTCTGGCTACGGTGACTGAATCATCATCTGCACTTCCTTCAACAATGCAAGACTTTATTTCAACCAATGTGTCACAGTTACGAGCAACAGCGTTGACGAGCCTAGAAGAGAAGTTCCAACATGTGGGGACATTTTCCAAAATTCTGTCACATCCTGGCTGTGTTCTAAACTGTATTTTTTTTCTCTATCTAGAGTGCAATAAATGGTTTCACAATACTCTAGATGGAACACCAGAATACAGTTTGGGACACCGTACTGGTCTCTTCCAACATTGCCACTCGCTTAGCTATCTTAGTTGGCCTCCCAAAGGGTCTTGACACAGTCGCTTAAGACCAGGTTTAGGTGATGAGCGTAGCGATGCACAAAAACCCGCCTCGTGCCATGCCCTCGCTTTAGCCAGGAGCCCATTGGGCTGTGATACCATGACAACAGCGCCATCGCACGTCTGCACCACAACCCTGTTCTGGTGGTCGAACTTCTACATTGACAAAGTCGAACGTAGACTGGGCATCTTCATCCAGGGCATTATCAACGCAAGCTATTTTACCCAGCTGATGCAACCGTATTCGTGAATACACATCCTTCTTTGAATCTCCATGTCTGTCTGAAGATCTACAGACACTAATTACGCTCGGCGCTGATGCCATTTTGCGCATGCGCTGACTACGCACATTCGTAACCGCTTACCTTGATGCGGTTCTTCGGGTTGTAGCCGCAGCGGTACACGTCGAAGCAGGTGTGCATGCGGCAGCTGAGGTCCCCCCGCTCGGGTATGGGGCTGGAGAAGGGCAGCCGCACCAGGGGCGCGTCGTGCACGCTGCGCTTGTCCAAGCTCCAGTCGGCCGTGGACTCTATGGAGTGGGGCCAGAACTGGAACATGCCCGTGGCGATGAGCCCCAGCAGCACCACCGAGAACAGGGCGATGTAGTAGATGCGATGCTTGGTCTTCATCCGAGGAATGAGAGCCGGGCCCCGCGAGCTGTACTTAGCGGATGCGCACATGCTGAACCCGACGACCCGGCTCAACCACTACGAGCCCGAAACACAAATCAGGCGGACAGTCAAACTCAGACATAGACACAGCAAGACCGTGATCATGTTCGGAGCAGGAAGGCCAAATACGTTAACAAGCAAACGTATGCCAATGTAAATACGATAGCTACTCACACTGAAGTTTACGGAAGTAACATACCAATAATAAATATGCAAAATGTAAACAGTTATATTAGATTGCTAGCTCTGTCACGCGTAGTAGATTGCTCTCAATGTGTTTTTTTCATGAACCCAATCCCGACCCTGGTCAGGGCAAAAGTAAATGCTAAAGTTAGCTCGCTAGGGTAAGTATACAAATTAAACCACATTAGCGATGCTAGTGAGCATACAAGGAGGTCTGCGTGCGGTTAACCAAAGCTTTATAATGATGTTATTGCAAGCTAATTAGTCTAAGCAAAACTACAAGCTACCTAGCTAGCTGGCGATTTATCGTTACATTGACTGTCTAAACTTATTTAGACTGTCTAGGTGGTCTTGTTCGCTTGTTAACTAGTCTGGTCTGGTGGCGATAAAAACAGAATGGATACGAGGCAGCTAACGGAAGCCACCAAGGAAAACAGCATTCACTATGCAGTTAGCAGGCTAATGCTACACAGACACGGGCATTGTGCTAGCATTAGCGGTTCCGCAAGCAAATACACCAGCTAGTTATCTAGTATACGTTAAAATTACCATGCTAATGTTACACAAGCAGCAAGCATGCAATAGTACACATCACGACGACACGTATGGATGCGATATGTATTATGGATATGAAAACAGAACTTGGGTCTGACCATAAACACATCGAAAGAACAATTCCGATAACCCACCCTGTTCATTTCTCCTTTATAAATTTACAGTCCGCACACACTGACCTTCATAGACGCCCGACAGCTTCAGAGCCTAACTTCTTATAGTAAATTCATATCAGAGCTTCTCTGGTTGTAATATAAACAACTGACACGTTTGTGTGTTATTTTTTCTTTCTAAAATGTCCAGTCATAAATTAACCAGACGAAAAATTCCATGGAAGAAATTCGCGTAAATCAGGAAGTGCGTATTCTTCTACACCATAGAAATGTAGGGGGGGTCTAAAGCAAAGATTTATGCAGAGACTACTCTTCGAATGGCGACCTCTACTGCTCTGGAGTGCAATATATATCTTTCCAGCGGCGCTCTCTCCATCCTGCTGGCCCAACTGAGTACATTTCCTGCCACTTTACTGTTGACTTCCAACACCCAAGGCCCTCCCTGTAAACCCTGCTCCCTTCTGCAGTCTGTAAACCCAAACCTCTCCATATTCTGTCACTTCTGACACTTTAGTTACCCTGCAGTGTCGCCTAGGTGCGCACACCCCCCCCCCCCCCCCCACTTTCCAAGTCTGGATCCACCCAAGTTTTCTTCCTGTTACCTCCAGGGACTTTGCCCTTGCTACCGTCCCCATATCTGTCCATCCATTATCTATACCCGCTTCTCCTGGGCAGGGTCGCAGGGCGTGCCGGAGCCTATCCCAGCATGCATCGGGCAAGAGGCAGGAATACACATTGGACAGGCTGCCAAAAAGGTATTTCATTTTGACAGTTAGCTTGTTGATATCATGAGAAATTATGTATGATGCATGTTGTTGTGAACAATCAGACACACAGAGGCAGCACTGATATGTTGTACATTCACTCAATACGCTTGATAAGACATACTCCTAGGGTGGCAGTACAGTACAACGGACAAGGAACTGGGCTTGTAACCTAAAGGTCACAGGGGATCGATTCCCGGGTTGGACACTGCCTTTGTAACCTTAAGCAAAGTACTTAACCTGATATGCTTCAGTATATACCCAGCTGTATAAATGGATGCAATGTAAATGCTAAGTAAGTCGCTCTGGATGAGAGCGTCTGCTAAATGCCTGCAATGTAATGTAATGAACTCTTCTTTGCATGGAGACACTGGCCAGGATTCGAGCAACATTTGTCTTTACCTTTGACTAAGATCAACAATAATTTTTTTTCTCTACAAACTAGGTTTGGCAAGTTCAACAATTGCTAAAGCTAACTTACCCAAGTGAGTTTGTGAGGAAAGAGAGTCTTGCTCTTATTAGTAAGTCAACATTAAGGAGAAATGGTGATTGAGTACAGAACCAATTACTGTGCTCTGATTTACTCAACTCTTACATCAGCACTATGTAGTCTTGGCCCAATTTACCACAGGGGAATCAGTAATCCTAAAAAAATGCGTAAGGGTCATTGGTGTGTAATTTTAAAACATTGCCGATTTTATGAGCAAGTAGTTTATATATCATGAGGCATACATTAAATATTTCAGCACATTAAGAAATCTTATGTGTATCTCAAATAGATTTGTAAAAAAAGTATTAAAGGTACATTTAGAAAAATAACCTGACAATATGCAATTGCCTTCATCATAATTGACTTCAGGCATCAAATCAACCAAGGACACATATTACAGAACAACTTTTTAATATTATTTATATCTTTTTATAGATTCTAATACAAATGCAAACAGATACATTTCAGCTAAAGTCACATTACAGTTATTATAGCGATGAACAAATCACAACAATAACAACAGAAAAATGCACCAGAGGTTGGCTTTCAAGCTTGGGTGTGTGTGGGGGGGGGGGGGGCACACAGCCATCATCTGTTGGGACAGTTCTGAGCTGGTATTTATTTCATACAGCAAAAAACAAAAGTGGCTGGTGTGTGTAGGGGAGGGGGGGGGGGGGGCGGCAGGGGGTTAGGGGTTGTGGGGTACAGCCACGGTACTCAAACACGTACGTCTATACAGCTAAAGCCAACTTCCATCAGTATAAATATTCTTCATCCAAGGGTCAGTGCAGTGCCTTGCTCTCCGTGCTCTCCTTGTTCTCCTGCTTTGGGGACTCGGCAGTTTCCTGCTTTGTCTGGTCCGCTCAACGACATCAGGACTCCGCTCGTATCTCAAACTCGCTTTTTGTTGCTTTTTGTCTTCTGTGTGTGTTTTTTTTTTTTTTTTTGCTTGCTTGCTTGCTTTTTCATTTCAGTCTTTTTCCTTTACAGTGTATCCGGTACCTCAAAGGTCCAGCTGAGAAGTACGAATCGTTTCGGTCACTGTCAACCTTTTTTTTCTTTTCCAATTTGTCTTTATTAAAAAAGAACAACATTAAAGATGTCTCCTTCATATTTTACAAGAATTGTTGTTTTTTTTTTTCCGTTTACCACAATTTCCCTTTTGAAAAGTCCTCCTGTACAGGGCGGCCATTCTACTGGATCCCTCTGAACAAGCACATCGCGAACACCATGGCGAAGAGCTGTAGACGGAAGGGATCAGTTAACAGGGAGAATACACCGTTTCAAACGAGCTTTCAAATGCACTTTTACCATCACATGAACTCAAACTGTCAATACTAATGTTTATGGAACTAAAACTTGGGATTATTTGTTTTACAATAAATATTAGTATTCAGTGAGTTGTGGTTATATTTGCTGTAATGTGAATTTGCATTCAGGTACAAACACCAATATACCCAGCTAAAGCAAAATTATGTTGATGTTGCAATGGCAATATTCACCACAAGGTGTCGCTGCACTACACTAAATGGGGTCTCTGGAGTAAAAGCAGCCTTTTTTGTTTGGTTTGTTTGACTGCTACAAAAGGAGTTTGCTGGCATGTATCCCTATCCTGTGTCATTCATGCCAATGGATTTTTTTTTGCTACCATTGTGGTTTTTTTCTTCTTTTTAAAAAATCCTTTTTTGTAAATACAAATGATCTGTTTGTGACAGGGACAAAATGTGATAAAACGAGCGTTCATACTTCAATTGTCAGCACCACAATGGCCAGGGCTCCGGCCAAATAGATGTACGTCTCAAAGTAGTCCACCACCGCTGAGTAGCAACCCTGTTACCACAGAAACAAACAAACGCAATAGTAAAATCAGGGAACGGAACAGAAAATCAACCGGCGAAACAAATCGACCCGCCAAATTCAGCGTGCCTTCCGCTCCACATCAAGACAATCATCGCAGAATGCGGACTCATCACAGGGCAAATTTATTTTGAATTTATTTACTCTGTAGCATTCAAAGGACAGTGTGATCCAAATAGACATGTTTAAAGGCATACTGTTTTGTGTGAAGGAGGAGAGATGCCACTATTTGCCCCGCCCCCCCCCCCCCCCGTCTCTGGTGCATTTCCAAAAGAAGGAACTCCCCCTCCCCCCCCCCCTGCCCCCCCCATCCTTAGAGACTGAAGCATTTGCTGCTTCACTAAGACTCAGAAAGGAACCTACAGCTCAGAAACCCATCAGCATTTTCTGCAAACTCTCCATTTTTGCTTACTGACATTACCCCTGGACAGACTGGGCTTTTAAAATTTCCTTTCAATTTGGTTCTAGGTTTTTATTTAAAAATTCCTTTTATTGTTCTTTCCTCTAGGAGAATGCATCATAATGTTGTTGTCTTACTGTGAAGGGAGAGTGGAACTTCCATGTTATATTCCACGTTCGCTGTAACTGAAGATTATTTGTATATTATTTAGTGCTTTCCTTAATTTACCTGTGGACAGGTGTGTGTGTGTGCATATATGTGTGTGTGTGTGTGTGCATGCGAAGTAAGCCTGTCCTTAAATGGCTTTTACTGCAAGTGAATTTCCATCTCTGACAAGCACCTATTCAAGGCAATCTTTCCTTTCCGCAGCGCACAGATTAGCGCTTCATTCCAGGTCTTGTGGTTAAGCACGCGACTGACGAGCCCTGCGTTCCAGCGATGATAGGCATCGCCAAATGTCAACCGCTGGTGACATTTGTGCGAAACAAAACTGCGTAATCACCCGACATATTTTTGAAAATGCCACGGCACCCAATCACGGCAGACGGATATATTACTGCGAGCGATGCCATTTGCATATGAAAAGAAGAAGGAATACAATGCCTCTGACAGAACGCGCATCCCTGTGTGGCTCTGAGGGAGAAGCAGAGGGAACGGAAGGCTGCACACCGCGTGGGCACTACCTCTGCTTCCGTCGCTCACGGTTATAAACAAATCAAAGCAGAAACGTGCACCCGGTAAGGGGTCTAGAACCAAATGACACGTGGTAAAAGGTCTAAAACCAAACTACACACAGCAAGGGGTCAAGCACTAAACAGCGCACAGTAAGCGATCTAGAACCAAACTACACTCAGTAAGGGGTCTAGAATCAAATATAGTTTATATATAGCCGCTTTTCCACCGCATGGTACTGGCTCAACTCGACTCTACTCTACTCGACTCTTTGGTACCAGGTACTTCGTTTTCCACTGCAGATAGTACCCCCGTCAATGTATCTGGTCGTCATAGCTACGCCGCATGAAACACGTTGCTCTGACCAATCAGTGGTCTGCATTGTTTTCACGTCACCTTTTGGTATCGCCTCAGCTCACTTGGAACCTCAACGGAGGTGATACCAGGTACCAGGTACTATCCACAACTTTTGCCCGATGGAAAACCAAAAAGGTCGAGTAGAGTCGAGTCGAGTTGAGCCAGTACCATGCGGTGAAAAAGCGACTTATGATGGGAAAACCAGTCTAGTGAACGCAGGAATAACTCAGTTTGTATACGATGTGAAAACGGGCCCAGTAAATGCAGGAATAACTCACGTTTATATACGAAGGGAAAACAGGTGCCTAGTGAACCAGGAATAACTCACGTTTATATACGAAGGGAAAACAGGCCTAGTGAACACAGGAATAACTCACGTTTATATACGAAGGGAAAACAGCCCTAGTGAACACAGGAATAACTCACGTTTATATACGAAGGGAAAACAGGCCTAGTGAACGCAGGAATAACTCAGTTTATATACAAAGGGAAAACAGGCCTAGTGAACACAGGAATAACTCAGTTTATATACGAAGGGAACACAGCCCTAGTGAACGCAGGAATATCGCTTAGTTTCTATCTGAACGACGGGAAAATGACCTTGTTGTTGCGGAACAGCATGCTGCCCATGAGACACTCCTCCCGGCTGATGTGGGCTCCGTCTCCAGGGTGATCGTTCCTCTGGCAACAGGCCTCCGGCACCACATCGTTCGGGTTCATGAGCCTGAAGAGGCTGTCCTCGAAGTCCTCCGGGCTGTTCACCCCACAGCATCCGAACTGCAGAGACGGGGGGGGGGAGAAGGGGAGAGAGGAAGATAGAAGGGGAGAGAGACAGAAAGAGGGGGGGAGATGAAGAGAAAGCGCTGTTCACTCCATCACATCCAAACTGCAGAGGACACAGCGCATGCATCAGCATCAGCATGCTTACAGAACTGGATATAACAAACTGAGAAGGACTGTTTGCAATCTTCTCGGTTTAAAATACCTGTATGACGCAAACTACACGCGTGTACAATACAGAACTCTGCATTCATGATTCTGATTGGACAGCATAATCGCTGGCCCGTCTGAGCTGAGTGTACCGCCACGGAGGGGGTTCGATTTAACTCACCGTGGTCATGATGGCGTTCCACGTGGAGGTGAACACGTCGGTGTTATTGTAGCCCTGGTACTTCCTCTTGAGCTCGTGGGTGAAGTACTCTCTGGTCAGCTGTGGAGACACACATGCCACGGAGGGAGGCGGGTCATTAGGCAGATCGGGAGGGGCAACCCATTATGACATCATCAGCAGCATTCCATCTTACGCGGAGAAACAACTCACATGCTCCCGGAATATGAAGGCCAGGATCGCGGCGGCAAGCTCTGCCAGGAAAATGATGAGGATGAGCATGAAGAACTGGAGGGAGAGAGAGAGAGAGAGAGAGAGAGAGAGAGAGAGAGAGAGGATGAGCAAGGATTATAATCACTGCATTCAGGATTAAAGATCCTTAAACACAAAAAAACTGTTGTTTTTACATTTCAAAAACCCTCCAACATCACTGTAAAATGCTGATTGACTGGTAGTGGAGGACAGCCCCACCCAGCTGAGCTTATTCCCGCTCCACCCAGCTCCCCCCCCCCCAGCTCCCCCAGCCCTGCCCAGCTCTCCCCAGCCCCACCCTGCTCCGCCCGGCCCCACCCAGCCCCGCCCAGCCCCACCCCCCCCGCCCCGCCCCGCCCAGCCACGCCCGTCAGACTCACAAACAGCAGGAGGCACTTGTTCTCGCGGATGGCCCCGCAGCAGCCCAGGAAGCCCAGCAGGAACAGCATGCCCCCCAGCGCCAGGATGATGTAAGCGCCCGTGAAGAGGAGGGGGTTCGCGGCCACAATCTCCCGAAAGCCGGTGGGGTCCACCAGCACCCAGATACCCACCCCCAGCAGGAAGGAGCCGCCCAGCTGCCAAACGCACACAGAGAGGAGCCAAACTCAGAGCCGCACACGGACAGGGGTCTGGACCCGATCTGCACACGATCAGGGGTCTGGACCCAATCTGCACACGGTCAGGGATCTGGACCCAATCTGCACACGGTCAGGGGTCTGGACCCAGTCTGCACACGGTCAGGGGTCTGGACCCAATCTGCACACGGTCAGGGGTCTGGACCCAATCTGCACACGGTCAGGGGTCTGGACCCCAGCTGCACACAGTAAGGGGTCTGGACCCAATCTGCACACATTCAGGGGTCTGGGACGAAACTACACACAGTCAGGGGTCTGGACCCCATCTGCACACAGTCAAGGGTCTGGACCCAATCTGCACACATTCAGGGGTCTGGACCCCATCTGCACACAGTAAGGGATCTGCACCCAAATGTCACACAATTAAATCCTTATTAAGTTGGCTTAACACTGTTCTCCTGAACGTAACTCATTCTTATTCCACGTCAATTTTTGTGCGTGTTTGTTCTTTTGATATAAACACTGTGTGCTCACACATTATGACTGCACAGAAACAGGCCCGGCCAGCGCCCACGCGCGCAGCACATTCGATGACTGTGCAAGTCGCGCTGAGCGCAGCTACCGTGCGACCGGTCTGGCTCGGCTGTTTGTTTGAAAACCAACCGCTCTAAACGTCAGAGGCCAGATGTGTTTGTGTGCAACAGAAAATACCGGCAAGGGAACTGTTTGTAAGTGCGGTCGTGGGTCCGACCACAACAGACACACATACACAAATACACACACACATACACACACAGCTCTGAAGCTGCAGCATCGAGCAGCCGTTATGAAAGGACTTCAAATACGGGGAAAAGACTGAAGACTGAGGAAAAGAATGAGCAGTAAATGGGAACAAAGAAAATAAGCATCGCTATGGAAACAGGAACATTTGAACATGTGTAACTGCGGGACAGCAGACTGGAACAGGTGGTGGTGGGGGGGGGGAGGGGGGGCCTGATGGAAATCACAGGTCACATGATCAGCAGGAATGGGTCACATGGTACAGGTTCCTCGCTGTGATCTTGTCCCCTCAGCTCCTCAGGAACAGCAGGGCCACTGACTGTGACTGTAATGAGCACTCTGATTGGCCTGCAAGAGCAAGCTGCAGGGACTGCAATAAGGGCTCACACACACACATGCACACACGCACACACACACACACACACACACACACACACACACACAGATGCCCATGCACACACACACACACACACAGAAACACACACACACACACAGACGCCCACACACACACACACACACACAGACCCCCACGCACACACACACACACACACACACACAGATGCCCACGCACACATACACACACACACATGCGTATGCAAGCACACAGAAACACACACACACACAAACACATATAGGATACTTCCTTTGAATGCCATATTCAGATTTACATTATGTGCAGACAGAGTAGCTGTCTGAAACATTAAGAGATTTCTCTGGGATAATTTAATTAGCAGGCCGAGTAAATGGGCAGCTGTTTCGTAGGTGACTTAGGTGCATTAACTGTCTTAACTACCGCTTGTATTTTTTCCATAGGCTGCGTTGTTGCCGTTCTCGTTGTATTAGTGTTAATCAGTTTAACCTTCAGGGTCCAAGTTGAACTATGTGGTTGTTCCCTGCACTTGGACCAGTACTTCTCTCTAGGGGTTTCGTCATACTTGTTCCTGGTTATGGTTATACACTTTGTTGTACGTCGCTCTGGATAAGAGCGTCTGCCAAATGCCTGTAATGTAATGTAATGTAATGTAATGTAATGTAAATGAGTCAGTTCTCTCCTAGTGCTGAACCTCCGCAGCCCCGTCTCCCCGTGTTCAGGACACACACGCAGGACACACGCGCAGGACACACACACAGGACACACACGCAGGACACACACGCAGGACACACACGCAGGACACACACACACGCAGGACACACGCGCAGGACACACACACAGGACACACGCGCAGGACACGCATGCAGGACACACACGCAGGACACACACACACGCAGGACACACGCGCAGGACGCACACGCAGGACACACACACGCAGGACACACACGCAGGACACACACGCAGGACACACGCGCAGGACGCACACGCAGGACACGCACGCAGGACACACACACAGGACACACACACAGGACACACACGCAGGACACACGCGCAGGACGCACACGCAGGACACACACGCAGGACACGCACGCAGGACACACACACGCAGGACACACACGCAGGACACGCACACACGCAGGACACACACGCAGGACACACACACGCAGGACACACACGCAGGACACGCACACACGCAGGACACACACACGCAGGACACGCACGCAGGACACACGCGCAGGACACACACACACGCAGGACACACACGCAGGACACGCACGCAGGACACACACGCAGGACACACACGCAGGACACACACGCAGGACACACACACACGCAGGACACACACGCAGGACACACACACACGCAGGACACACACGCAGGACACACACACAGGACACACACACAGGACACACACGCAGGACACACGCACGCAGGACACGCACGCAGGACACACACGCAGGACACACACACGCAGGACACGCACGCAGGACACACACACAGGACACACACACAGGACACACACGCAGGACACACGCACGCAGGACACGCACGCAGGACACACACGCAGGACACACACACAGGACACACACGCAGGACACACGCACGCAGGACACGCACGCAGGACACACACGCAGGACACACACACGCAGGACACGCACGCAGGAGGACACACACACAGAACACACACACGCAGGACACACGCGCAGGACACACGCGCGCAGGACACACACACACAGGACACGCACGCAGGACACACACACACAGGACACGCACGCAGGACACACACACGCAGGACACACACACACGCAGGACACACACACACGCAGGACACGCACGCAGGACACACACGCAGGACACACACACAGGACACACACGCAGGACACACACGCAGGACACACACGCAGGACACACACACGCAGGACACACGCACACACACACACACACAGGACACACACACGCAGGACACACACACAGGACACACACAGGACACACACGCAGGACACACACGCAGGACACACACACAGGACACACACGCAGGACACACACACAGGACACACACAGGACACACACAGGACACGCACGCAGGACACACACACAGGACACACGCATGCAGGACACGCACGCAGGACACACACACAGGACACACGCACGCAGGACACACACGCAGGACACACACGCAGGACACACACGCAGGACACACACGCAGGACACACACACACGCAGGACACACACGCAGGACACACACGCAGGACACACACACAGGACACACGCAGGACACACACACACGCAGGACACACACGCAGGACACACACGCAGGACACACACACAGGACACACGCAGGACACACACACACACAGGACACACACGCAGGACACGCACGCAGGACACGCACACGCAGGACACGCACGCAGGACACACACACAGGACACGCACACGCAGGACACACACGCAGGACACGCACGCAGGACACACACACAGGACACGCACACGCAGGACACACACGCAGGACACGCACACAGGACACGCACACGCAGGACACGCACGCAGGACTTCAGCGCTCGTCAGTTCCAGTCTATCAACGGAGCGCTAAACCCCACGAGCGGCTTGTCTCGAGCGCTGACGGGTCCTGAGTGGATTACCTGCGACCGCGATCGGGGGAAATGTAATTACAGCCCGATGGCATCGCAGAGCAGGTCACCGCGCCGCGTTCCCATAAGCCTGTCTGACAGACCTGCACCCCCCCACCCCACCCCACCAGGACACCGCGCCGCGTTCCCTAAAGCCTGCCTGACAGACCTGCAATTCCCCCCCCCCACCCCCCCACGCCCCCGTCTGACACTTCCCTCCCCTGCTTTATCCAGGGCCCAAGAACAAAGACCACCACCGATGGTTCTCACACCGAAATCTGGGACATCAGGGACAAGTCCGTCTGTGCCCTGGATTTCCCTGCTGATAGGATGATAAGACAGGTGCTGACAGAGGGCGGATAGCACTCGATTATCCCTGAGAAAGCTGCGATCACAGACCCAACGTTGTGTCTTTCCCCCCCCCCCCCCCCCCAATCAACGCGTGTTTGAAAATGCAGAGTCACGCTCACACACACACACACACTCATGTCACAGCACTGTTATAGCACTGTGTGCTACACCGTGGTGCTGAGACAGTGAACCGGGGCTGTATTCGTGAGCACAGGCCTGTGAACCAGGGGGAGGGGAGAGGAGAGGGTGAGGAAGACTCACAAAGATGAAGAAGTTGAAGACGAACATCAGGTACTTGATGCAGCTGAGGCAGTCACCCTCCATGGCCGTCCCTCTCGCCAAAACCTCTCCGTGCCCCTGGGGAGACAAACAAGCACACCCGTCACACACCTGAACACAGCCTCAACACGCCTGTCACACACCTGAACACAAACTGAACACACCTGTCACACACCTGAACACAGCCTCAACACGCCTGTCACACACCTGAACACAAACTGAACACACCTGTCACACACCTGAACACAAACTGAACACACCTGTCACACACCTGAACACAGACTGAACACACCTGTCACACACCTGAACACAAACTGAACACTCCTGTCACACACCGGAACGCAGACTGAACACACCTGTCACACACCTGAACATAGCCTGAACACTCCTGTCACACACCTGAACACAGACTGTACACACCTGAACATGGCTTTTCAAACATTAGTCACACTCCTGCCACACATCTGAGCACAGCAGGTATGCACTCCTGAACACCCGAACATGACAGAAACACACTGACACACACTCTCACGTGAATATACACCGACACACACGCAAACTCACTCTCACCCACTTATATGCAGGAGCACAAGCACACACACACACACACACAGGCTCCAGCTGGCTTACACCACATTACCGGCAGCCACATACACACACATATTCATGTGCATTCAGACACAACTGCACACACATGCACACACACACACACACACACACACACACTTCCTGCTGTTTAACATCCCATTACTGCTAACTGCACACACGCACACACACTTTCTGCTGATTTACATCTCATTACTTCTAACTGCACACACACACACACACACACACACACGCATGCTCACACACACACACACACACACACGCAGCCCCAGCTCATTAACATCTCATTAATGTTAACTACACACACTTACACCTCCTGCTGGTTAACATCTCATTACTGCTAACGACAAACACACGCACACACACACACACACACACTCACACCTCCTGTTGATTTACATCTCATTACTGCTAACTGCACACACACATGCGCGCACGCACACACACACACATGCAGGCACGCATGCATGTGCGCGCACACACACACACACACACACTCACACATACATAGCCATAATCACTCAGTCTGTGTTGGGAACCAGGGAGGGGCTGAGGTAGGGTCTTACTTTAAAGAGACAAAGAGCCCACAATTCCCCAGTGCATTTTATTTAAATGTAAAGATACATAAATGGAAATATAAAGACATAAGCATCATTCTCCATATTGACAATATGTGTTAACCAAGTTATGTAGCATAGAACACAGTATAGCATGATATACATACTAATGATTCTCCTCTACAGGTTTTCATACAAACCAAAAATATTTTATTTCTGAAACGGGCAGGTGCACTCATAAAGCATTTGGGACATGTTTGGTGGATTTTGAGTAAATATTTCAGGGCGCATAAAACACACTCTTGCTGAGGCTGAGGAATAACAAAAGGTCTTCAGGGAGGCAGAGAGGCAGGGAGCAGAGCTGAAACCGTGAACTGAACGTGACGATAAAAAAACGGCTCTATAAAAGCAGCCCTTCCGTGACCAGCGTCTGCGATGGCGGAACATTCCGGGCAGCGGGCGAGCCGCGAACGTCGGAGCGAGCCGTGACTCACGCGGCGGGTGGCGGGGGGCGGGGGGCGGTTCCTCTGGCATTCGTGTGAAAGCTGCGGCTCCATCGGGGCTGGCGACACACGCCGGCTCCTCTTTCGCGCCGCTCCAGAGCCGCGCGGGAACAAATAAACACGCCCCTGCCGTGTTCCCGCGAAAAACGCGCCACATGGCCATCGCCTCGCCGGCCAAGGAACGGCCCGTTACTAAGGACCGCGCGGATCTGGTTGCTATGGGCCGTGTCCTTCCTCCTGCTGCCCAGGAACAGAAGCAGCCATTTGAGCTCGGTTTGGACCCAGAGTTATGTCTTTAACGGCAGCGGTGTAAGGACCATAAGAACATAAGAACACAGGCCATTCAGCCCATCTAGAACATAAGAATAATAATGAGGAGAACAGGCCATTCCGCAATGCAAACACAATGTTTGTGCTGATGTAACAATTTCCATCCTGTACCTTAGCCCATGACCCCCTCCTCCCATCAAACATCTTCCCAAACCCTCACGCCCCCACGCTTCCCTTCATCCCCTGCACATACAGATGCCACCCACCAGGGGGCGCCATCCCAGCACGAGGAGGTCCAGGCCCTGCTTAGTTAATTAACCGCAAGTGGGAAATCACCTGCGGGAGCCGTCCAAACCAGCGCTGGCTGCGAGCGCGTTCAGCACGCAGAGAGAGAGAGAGAGACATGGAGAAGGAGAGAGAGAGAGAGAGAGAGAGAGAGAGAGAGAGAGAGAGACAGAGAGAGCACAGCAGGGTCCAGCAGCCCGTAGGCTGTCCCCGGGGGAAGGGGGGGCGGGGGGGTGTCTGTGTGCTCTTTGTGCTGTCCGCTACGTTTTTAACCATGTTTGTTCTGCGGGGGGGGGTGTGGGGAGGGGGAGGAACGGTTGGAGCCCCCCTGTGTAACATTAGACAGACGCTGTGTGTGCAGATGCACTCAGGGTAAGTAAGTGCGGCCCGCCAGGGGGCATTTAGCCTAATGAGGGGACACGCTTTTCATTAGCGCTGGGGGGCCCAGGATTGGTCCCGCGGCGCTGACTGCAGCTCTGCTGAAAGCAGTCCACCGCTCCGCCACCCTCCCCAAAGATTTACCAGCACCTCCCCCTCCCCGCACCCCCCTCAGCACCCCCCGGGGTCTCCTGCTGAGAACCGCCATATCGCTCCATCTGTCTGACTGACAGCGAGAACCACAGAGAACCACAGAGAACGTCCTCCCGCCCCTCTGTCTGACACCTGCGCAACAACGACGAGAACCACGCAGAACCGTGCAGAACCGTGGAGAACCCTGAGACAATGTCCCGCCTCTGCGCCGGCCAGCGAACAGCCGGCACACGTCACCATGGCAGACCCGCGCTGAGTAGAGGCCTCCTTCCTGTCTCCCGCGGCATACATACATACATACAGCTGTGCTCTCATACAATCCCATAATCCTCCCTGGCAAGCCTAAGCCGGCTGTCCTGCGGGCACAGACTGGGGAGTCCGGTGCTCCGCCCTCCGAGGCACTGATTGGACACTAGAAGAATGTTCTGGCCAATGAGCTCCATAGCTTTTGTGTTTGGATCAGCAACCCACGACGACCCCCCCCCCAACCCCCAGGTTCTTATTCAGACATTTTTGGGGGTATTATTCAGAAAGGAAATGCCATTCGTGCATCAAATTCCATACATCAAACACACACACACACACACAAGTACACGCACACAGAGACACACACATAGTGAATATAAAACTGTGCGTGTATGTGTGTGCTTGTGTGTGTACGTGTGCAGTAAATAATAACAGTAAGGTATTGTTATGCGTGTGTCATCTCTCCGGGGAGCATGAGGACTTCTGCGCCATTCTGCTCCACACAGCTAGTGTGGCATTAATTAACTCCTGCGCTGACAGACCCAACAAGTGCTTAGGAGGGCTTAACGGAAGATCACCCCACGTGCTGCAGCTCGAAGAGCAACTTTCAGAAGGGTGCGGCTTCACCATTCACCATACCCCTCTCCGCTCACGCATTCACCCCCTTCCCCCCGACGCCGCTGCATTCGGGGAAATTCCATTTTTATAAAGGGGGGCGGGGTGGGGGTGGAAAGCTGAACTTGTGTCAGAGGCCGTGAAATGCTGATCTACATCCAAATTCTCTCTTCAAGGAACCCCAGGAGGCTAAACTAAGGCCAAGCTAGTGTTCTTTACATTCAAATAAGGCTGCACAGTCAGTCTGTTTGCATAAGACGAGGCCACATGCCAGAATGTCAAAGGCATTGGCGGATTAGCATTTAAATGCATGTAATACATCTTTTTTTTTTTAAACATCAATGAAGTCCATCCTTTTGTTGTTTTACTATATTGCATTACAGGTTTGCAGACTTTATCCAGGCACCAACAAGTGTATACCTAACCAAAAGTATGGACTAGAAGTACGTTCAAGTGCAGAACAACCGATAGTTCAACTGGACCCTGAAGGTTAAACGTTAACACTAACACACGAGCAAGCATCATGGAAAATACATCTTATCACAAATGAGAGGAAGATCTACCTCTTTTGGAATCGTTAGTAATCTGTACTTTGTGTTTTGAAGAGTAAAATCAAGGCTACAGTATGTAACCGCAGCTTAAAGTCAGACATTTGACCCAGGTTAAGGTCTCATATTTATCCCAGGCCTGGCCTGGGTGCTCTTGTTTTACAGTGAGAAATCACAGCTGTTATTAACGGGAACGTCGGCTGGACACTGATCGGATCTTCAGAACTGCAGATAATATCTCTAATCTGCATCACTGCCGGCCTCGGTTCTCTCTCTCTTTCTCTCTCTCTCTCTCTCTCTCTCTCTCCCTCCCTCCCTCTCTCCCTCTCTCTCTCCACGCTGATCCCAATAACTCATTTAACCGTAAAAAAAAAAAGAAAAACTGCTGCTAGCACATGATGCGCTGAACAGCCACGCCAGATCAAGAGAACATCTCATGACCAACATTCCTCCACTGAAGATAAAACACAGCTCAGGGGAACGAGCCGTAGAAAACGACCAGAGTTTATCTCCGCTCTACGCAACCGAAAGTTATGTTGGGTGGAATAACACGGCGGCTGTCGTAACCACACACCAAACCGATTGTTTTTCGTGTGTGACGTGAGCCAGAGAGACATTTTGGCAGGACTTTCCCGTTACATTTGTCCTCTCGTCCGAATGCGCGTCGAACCGGCCCGTTGCGTCTGGAGCTCGGGGGGTTTAAGTGGTGTAAACAGCGTCTCCAGAAGTGTTATTGCATTAGACGACATCAAAGGAAGGGGCCGGCGTCCCGGCAGAGCCTTCCTCTCTCTTTCAAACAGTAGTTTTCTCTCCTAATGAAGGAAAATCTGATTCATCAAAGGACACGCCAGAGCTGCGTTTTAAAATGACGAACGGTGAGAAAAAAGAAAAAAAAAAACGAATGCACGAAAACACAACACAGACCTCAAACGAGCCCTGATGAAATCCTAGCCTCCCGAATTTAGTTCGTGTCCAGAGGTGACTAATTATTTTGTCGAAGATAAGACTCGGAATGTAGCGTGTGAAATCCATTATGGGTTTGAATAAGCAGGAACACGTTGCGGGTAAACTGAATCAGTGCAACGGAATCACCATTTTCAACAGCGGACGTCTCTACAGGCCTATACAGCGCATTGCCTCGGATGTTCATGGTGGTAACTCGACCGCCTGAAAACCAGAGTGGCAGTTTAGGACAGCGCATCACAAACACGGCGCACGCCGCCGTCTGTTCAGTCCTCCTTACAAACCGCCAAACCGTCGCGTAAGAAAGCACTTCGGCAGGAGCGCGAGCGCCGTACTTTACTCTCGCGCCCCATTAACACTCGCCTCACAGCGTGTCTCGCACCCCCCCCCCCCCCCGTCTTATTATTAACTAGCTCCTCTCACGCCGGGGGGGGGCGGGGGGGGAGTGGATCGCAAACGCTGTTTACTTCGACGTTCCCGCGTTCCACCTCGCGAAACCGCGACAGTCGGCGCTCGTTTCGCCGTCGCGCTCGCTCAGTTTCGCTCAAAACGAAACTCCTCCCCTCTGCGAATCCGTCTCATCTGTTCAGTTAAATTAGCGGGAACTGATTCCTAGACAAAAAAAAAAAAAAAAAATACGAGTCCCATGATTCTCCTTGTCAACACTTGCGTCTTGATTAATTTAAATGACTACAGTCCCTCAGCAGTCTGTCAACACTTATGTGGAAGACCAGCTGTCCTCTCCGTTACCTCCTTGTCTCCTCGCCCGAGAGACGTGATGGACAAACTTAAACAGACCTCTGTCTTTAACGCCGGCCTGTCCTCCAGTAGACTCTGAACCCCTAAAGGTTCGCACCCCCTTTATCCTACTCCATGGTGAACCCGTGGAGTAGAACCTTTGTGACAGTAATCATAAGGTTGTGGGTTCGAGGTCACTTGATGCACGCTTTGAATTATAACTATTTAAGCGACGGTTCAGAGAACCAGGCCTGTGTAACACCAGAAGTTCTGGGTTCAATTCCCAGGTGGGACCACTGCCGTTGTACCCTTGAGCGAGGCACTTAACTTGAATTGAGTCCAGCTATTGAAACCGACTGCATATAGAAGCTAGAGGCTGCGCAAATCTCTGCTAATTGCTAAATGCCTCAGGTATACTTAAGCAGCAACTCACCAGAAAACAGCACCGGTGATTATCCCTCTGGGGGGATTCACTCCCCCCCCCCCCCCAAGTGTGCCCCGCACACCTGTTCCTTCATTCGCTCACAGACCCCGTGACCCCCCCCCCCTCTTCTGTGTAACAATCCCATCAAATCTCACATATTGTCTCCAAATGGCTGCTGTCCTCAAATCTCAATTTGCTTTAAAAAAAAAACAATTAAAAATAAAAAAAATGGAAAAAAAGCCTTCAGAAATTATTGATTATTTCTGGTTATTCGAGCAGAAAGAAAAGATGAAGGGGAAAAAAAAGAAAAAAGCCCTGGAAGAGAGAGTGGGGGAGAGGGGAGAGGAGGGAGGGGGGGAGGGAGGAATAGAGAGATTCCCCAAGGCCCATATTGCACATTAACAAACCTCTAATTAGATGGAACAAGGCACGCTCTCCACTACTGAAATGGAGTGCCTTTTGCAGAAGGAAAAGTGAGACTGAGTACTTAGCAGGAGAGTGAATGTTGGGGTGAGTACTAAGTGGGCGTGTGAATGTTGGGGTGAGTACTAAGTGGGCGTGTGAATGTTGGGGTGAGTACTAAGTGGCCTTGTGAATGTTGGGGCTGAGTACTAAGTGGGCGTGTGAATGTTGGGGTGAGTACTAAGTGGCTGTGAATGTTGGGCTGAGTACTAAGTGGTGTGAGTGGGTGAGTACTAAGTGGGTGTGTGAATGTTGGGGTGAGTACTAAGTGGGTGTGTGAATGTTGGGGCTGAGTACTAAGTGGGTGTGTGAATGTTGGGGCTGAGTACTAAGTGGGTGTGTGAATGTTGGGGTGAGTACTAAGTGGGCGTGTGAATGTTGGGGTGAGTACTAAGTGGGCGTGTGAATGTTGGGGTGAGTATTAAGTGGGTGTGTGAATGTTGGGGTGAGTACTAAGTGGGCGTGTGAATGTTGGGGTGAGTACTAAGTGGGTGTGTGAATGTTGGGGTGAGTACTAAGTGGGTGTGTGAAAGTTGGGGCTGAGTACTAAGTGGGCGTGTGAATGTTGGGGTGAGTACTAAGTGGGTGTGTGAATGTTGGGGTGAGTACTAAGTGGGTGTGTGAATGTTGGGGCTGAGTACTAAGTGGGCGTGTGATACCTGCCGCAGAAACTGGGGGGGGGGAATAGAGACGGTAAAGGTGAGGTCACATGGCTAGGACCTGTGACATCACTCACGGGACATATCAGGACGCAGTGATGTCATCTGGCCCGAGGCCATTCCTCAGATTAGCCGCCCGTGTTGGACTACAAACACAAACATGAACACGAACACAAACACAAACACAAACACGAACACAAACACAAACACAAACACAAACACTTGCGAGTCGACTTGCGCAGCAGCATTACAACCTGACATCTGGACCAAGCCCGTTCAGACCGGCCTATAAATTCTAGACGAAAACCGCTTTCGGCGACTTAACCAATCAGAAGCCTGCAAAAGAGCATTTATTTGAGTGCGAAACACAACGGCCTTCTCCGCTTCAAAACCCTGCGCGCTCATATCCTAACAGCTGCCATAATGGTTTAAGTTGCGGCTTTAAAAAAATGAGAGCCAGCGGGGGTAGGGGGAGGGGGGGAGGAAAAGAGCTTTAAAAATGAGAAACTATCGCTTCAGCCAGCCAAAATACATCGCAAAGCGGAAGGAACCAGCCCATTACCACACACCATTCCCCTTAATGGGGGAAAAAAAGAGGACAAGCGCTGCACCTCACAGAAAATCCAAAGGAAATTCAACACCGGTGTGCGTGTGTGTGTGTGTGTGTGCTAACGCGAGCCAGATATCGCTGAATAAGACACTTTTCACCATGCTAAGCGCTAAATTGTGTGCCTCAGCTGAAGCTTATGCTGTCTAGGTATGTGTTACCATGGAGCGCACCTTGCAAAAAATTACAAGGAAATTATTTTAAAAAATACAAATAAAAGGAAACCGATGTGGGCTTGTGACCCAGTTTTTTGCAAGCGCTGGTGTTGTAGGAGTTCCGGTAGAGTTGTGAGAACACTAGCCGTTTCCCCTGAAGACAGGCGTTCGACACCCCCCCCCCACACACTAGCCGTTTCCCCCGGAGACAGGCGTTCCATCCCCACCCCCAACCCCCGCCCCCCCCCCACCACCACCTCACAAACACACACAGAACAGTCATTTATGAGGGCCAAAGGGTACGAACCCAGGGATTCAATTACTGGGGCAGCCCAGGGAGGAGACTGAACTGCTTTTCCCCTGAAAGAACAGAGATTAACAACAGCAGTAAAAAAACTGCTGCTCTCGTCTCACTCTCTCTCTCTCTCTCTCTGAAGAGCAGACGATGCGTTTTCTTTTATTTATCTTTCATTTTAAACCAGGAATTCCCCACGGAGATGGAGATCTCTTCCCCGATGGAGAAGCCGACAGACAGGAAACTCAAAGTCAGGACAGACGAAGACGGTGCAGCACAGTCAGCGTGACCCCGGCACACAGAAATGGGACAGGTGTGCAAACAGGAGGTAACGGCAGAGACTTAAACCTCAGGAGCTCCCTTCAGTTACTGTGTCACGAGCTGCGCGTAAACCCAGCCGCTGGAATGCTAATGTCAGGCGTTTCGGTGTTTTAAGGTCACCTGGCCTAAGCCCTGTGACGAATCCTGACCCTGCTGTCCTCCCACCCCCGCACCCCCCCGCCCCCCCTCCCCTGCCATTTTTCATCTCAGACCACCACCAAGGGTTGCCAGATGCCAAGTATTTTGACCGGAATGTCAGTCTTTTTCAAATTAGTTGAAACCAGGTCGGGTTTGTGGTCCCAACCGGACAACATGACGTTCGGTCTGAGTCCAGTTTTTACAGACTCTTAATCTGGCAACCGCGCCTACCCCAACCCAGCTGACCCCACCCCAGGACCGCCCACTCTAGCCGCCTGTCTTACATCCAATCAAAAACTGACTGTCAGTCACTGAGTGCTCACACCCAGAGCTGGCCTGAGGAGTAACCCCCCCCCGCTGAAACATTTTCCTCCCAAGGTTTCTTCTTTTTTGCCCCCCTGGAAGAGAGTTTCTTCTTGCCCCTCCTGCCCCTTTTGCCCCCACTGCCCTGTGTTTGCTTTTGTGAGGGTTTAAGGCAGCCAAGCACATCACGACAAGTGTCCCGTAAAGTCTGCAATACGAGTGCATTTGATCTGTCTTCATTTGATTTGATACGGTCTGAGTAATTACTTAATTTCTGCACCGCCCTCCAAGGGCCAGGCCCGACGCGCACCCGCACGCCCAGGGGGGATCCTCATTTTTAGGGGACGACGGACAG